>NW_024070212.1:109153999-109383629 GCF_014754425.2 Oryx dammah
TGTGTGTGTGTGTGTGTGTGTGTGTGTGTGTGTGTGTGTGTGTGTGTTATATTTGGGTTTTATCCTATATGGTATTCTCTGAGCTTCCTGGATCTGTGGTTTGATGCCTGTCATTAATCTTGGAAAATTCTCAGTTATTGCTTCAAACATTTCTTCTGTTCCTTTCTCTCTTTCTTCTCCTTCTTAGATTTACATCACCTATATATTTCACCTATTGTTATTGTCCCACAGTTCTTGGTATTCTGTTAAATCTATTTCATTCTTTTTCTTCTTTACATTTCAGTCTTGGGAGTTCATATTAGCCTCTCTTAAAGTTCACCAGTTCTTTTCACAGGCATGTCTTATCTATTGCTGAGACAATTAAAAGCATTTAAAAATTTCTATTACAGTGTTTTTTATTTTTGGCAATACTTTTTGATTCTTAGAATTTCTGTTTACCTTCTAATATTAACCATCTGTTCTTACATAGTATACACTTTTCCCATAAGAGTCTTTAGCATGTTATAATCTTAGTTATTTAAAATTCCTGGTCTGATGATTCAAAAATCTCTGTCATACCTGATTCTAATTTTGATGCTTGCTTTATTCTCTTTGGACAGTTTTTTTCCCCTTGTCTTTTATTTTTATTTCATGCTTTCTGAGAGAACAAGTTATTTATTTATTTTAAAATAATTTTAAAATTTATTTATTTTTGGCTGTGCTGGGTCTTTGTTGCTATGTAGACTTTTCTCTAGGTACAAAGAGTGGGGGCTCCTCTCTAGTCGCAGGGTGCAGGCTTCTCATTGCAGTGGTTTCCCTTGTTGTGGAGCACGGGCTCTGGGGCATGCAGGCATGCGGGCATGCAGTCACACGTGGCATATGTGACTCAGTACCTGTGGCTCACCAGCTCTGCAGCGCAGGCTCAATAGGTGTGGCACGTGGGCTTAGTTGCTCTGTGACATATGGTATCTCCTTGGATCAGGGATCAAATCCACGTCTCCTGCATTGGCAGGTGGATTCTTTACCACTGAGCCACCACAGAAACCCCTTTTTCTTGCCTTTTGCCATGACTTACTTTTTTTGCTGAAAGCTGGTCATACCCATACAGGCGGGTAACAGGAACTGAGGTAAATAAACTTCTAGTGTGGGAGTTTATTTTATCAAGTTGTACTGTGTTTAATATTTGCTGTAATTGTGGGAGTTAAGCCTTCAGTTTCTCTAGTCCTTGCTTTTGTCTCCACCGTTGTCTTCGTGCTTTCAGTAGGGTTTGAAGCTTGCAGTGTTTCTTCTGTAATCCTCTATTGTTATACAGGAACTCTATCGTGGTGATGATGTGCAGGGGAAAGAGAAGCATAATCCTATGATTAGGTCACAGTGTCTTAGGGACCTGTGTCCCAGGGCTGTGACCTTCACAAGTGCTTCTCGGTACCCTCTCCACTCTTACGCAAGACAGAGTGTACAGTGGCTGAAGGTGGGTGTTGTCCTTCCTCCAGGTAACCATTGTTGTTTGTTGTCCAGTCACTCAGTCGTGTCTGACTCTTTTTGACCCCATGGACTGCAGCACACCAGGCTTCCCCGTCCTTCACTATCTCCCAGAGTTTGCTCAAACTCATGTCCATGGAGTCGACAATCCCATCCAACCATCTTATCCTTTCCAACCCCTTCTCCTCCTGCCCTCAATTTTCCCCAGGAACAAGGTCTTCTCCAATGAGTTGGCTCTTCATTTTAGAATGTTACAAGGCAGCTGAGGCTCTATTAAGGTAGTTTCCCTTGAGGGCAGGTGAAAAAAAAATTCTAGGCATATTTCAAAATAGTTACTTCCCCTCCCACCTGCTAGAAGCAGAGGGAATTTTTTCTATGATCTTCAGAATGAAAACCTGGTGGTGCTCCTGGATTGAAAACACAAGTGTGTGGGAGCTCCATAAGACGGGCTCCCAGGAGTTTTTTCTCTCAAACTAGACCCCACTAAGCTTTACTTTGCCAACAAAGGTCCATTTAGTCAAGGCTATGGTTTTTCCAGTAGTCATGTATGCATGTGAGAGTTGGACTGTGAAGAAAGCTGAGCGCCGAAAAATTGATGCTTTTGAACTGTGGTGTTGGAGAAGACTCTTGAGAGTCCCTTGGACTGCAAAGAGATCCAATCAGTCCATTCTGAAGGAGATCAACCCTGGGATTTCTTTGGAGGGAATGATGCTAAAGCTGAAACTCCAGTACTTTGGCCACCTCATGCGAAGAGTTGATTCATTGGAAAAGACGCTGATGCTGGGAGGGATTGGGGGCAGGAGGAGAAGGGGACGACCGAGGATGAGATGGCTGGATGGCATCACTGACTCGATGGACGTGAGTCTGAGTGAACTCCGGGAGTTGGTGATGGACAGGGAGGGCTGGTGTGCTGCGATTCATGGGGTCACAAACAGTCGGACACAAGTGAGCGACTGAACTGAACTGAAGCTTCAAGCAGTGTATCCATCACAGAATTGTTTTTCCCCTACTTTTCCTTGGCTCCCACAATTTCCACTTCCAGTAAGCTGTGATTCTCTTTATTCCATTGTGTCTCCAGATTTCAAGGGAGATCATTTTGCTTGTGATCATAATTCTTTGACTGATCTAAGAAGAGTTGTTTATTTCAGTTTTGTTAGCTTTTTTCTTGTTGTGAGATGAGTGCAACCTCCAAACTCTTAATGTGTTGGAGTGGAAAACAGAAGTCCTTGAGTTGTTTTTTAACGTTATGGTTAAATGATTAAAAAGTATATAGTATACAATGTTTAAATGTATATAGTCCATGAAAATCAAAAGGAAAAAAAATTTAAATAGATAAAAATAGTTCTGGTTCATTCAGTCAACAAGTATTTACTGAATGTCTACTAGGTTCCACACAATTCTAGGTACTGGTGTGAGTGCTCAGTTGTCCATGGGATTTTTCAGGCAAGAATATTGGAGTGGGTTGCCATTTCTTCCTCCAGGGGATCTTCCCGATCCAGGGATCAAACCCATGTCTCCTGCGTTGTAGGCAGAGTCTTTACTGCTGAGCCACCAGGGAAGCCCAGGCACTGGCGAGACAATGGTAAATTAAAAATGACATTTATCCTCAAGAAACTAACATTTAAATAGGAGAGGTGCATGATGAACCAAAGTGTATTTATTTAAATTATGATTCCAGATGTTGCTAAGTGCCCTAAAGCAGGATAAGAGGAAACAGAGAGAGAGAGGGTAGGTGGGTGCTAAGTCGCTTCAGTCGTGTCTGACTCTGTGCAACCCTATGGACCATAGCCCGCCAGGCTCCTCTGTTCATGGGATTCTCCAGACAAGGATACTGGAGTGTGTTGCCATGGCCTCCTCCAGGGGATCTTCCGGATCCGAGATTGAACGCGCATCTCTTATGTCTCCTACATTTGCAGGCAGGTGGGCTTTCCTTGTGGCTCAGCTGGTATAGAATCTTCCTGCAATGCCAGAGACCTGGGTTTGATCACTGGGTTGGGAAGAGCCCCTGGAGGAGGGAAAGGCTACCCACTCCAGTATTCTGGCCTGGAGAATTCCATGGACTGTATAGTCCATGGGGTTGCAAAGAGTCAGACAAGACTGAGCGACTTTCACTTTCCCTTTCCTTTACCGCTAGGGCCACCTGGGAAGCCTGTCAGGGCTGGCGGTCAGGAGTCGGTGATGAGCAGCAAAGATGATAGGATCTTGATTTCTTCCTCTTGCGTTGTTTCAAAGACAGTCATAAACTGGCATAGTAATTGAGTCCGGCGGTTTGGTGGCTCGGCGGCCTGCTTTCTGATATGTAACTACAAGGGGAAGGGTGTTTGTTGTAAGCATGATCACCAGAGAGGGGATAGCATAGAGTCAAAGGAAAAATGTGAATTATAGCTCCCGCAGAGTCAGGAGACGGAATAGCAAACTTAGTTACAGACATGCGGAGTTAAGTTAATCTACCTCACTGTCGGTAGATTCAGTTTGGGGGCTTCCTAGGTGGCGCTAGTGCTAAAGAACCTTTCTGCCAATGCAAGAGACTTAGGAGATGTGAGTTTGATCCCTGGGTTGGGAAGATCCCCTGGAGGAGGAAATTGCAACCCACTCCAGTATTCTTGCCTGGAGAATCCCATGGACAGAGGAGCCTGGAGGGCTACAGTCCATAGTTTAGCAAAGAGTGGGACGTGACTGAAGGGACTTAGCACTCAAAGTGAAAAAAACTGGGAAACTTCAGACCTGCTCTCTATTCTTTTCATCCTCCTCATTCTTAGGAAAGGAAAAGAGAAAAACTCATTCCCTTTTTTTGTTTTTTTTTTTCTCTTCACTGCAATCTTTGGAAACCTGAGCCAATTGGAAAAATACAAAAGAAGAAAAAAATTTAACTCAGGGAACTCAAACTGGGGCTTTGTAACAACCTAGAGGGTGGAATGGCACTCCACTCCAGTATTCTTGCCTGGAAAATCCCATGGATGGAGGAGCCTGGTAGGCTGCAGTCCATGGAGTTGCTAAGTTGGGCACTACTGAGAGACTTCACTTTCACTTTTTCACTTTCATGCATTGGAGAAGGAAATGGCAACCCACTCCAGTATTCTTGCCTGGAGAATCCCAGGGACAGAGGAGCGTGGTGGGCTGCCGTCTATGCGGTCGCACAGAGTTGGACACGACTGAAGTAACTTAGCAGAGGGTGGAAAAAGGTGGGAGGTGGGAGGGAGGTTCAAGAGGGAGGGGACATATGTACACCTATGGCTGATTCATATTGATGTATAGCAGAAACCAAACCAAAATTGTAAAGCAACCATCTTTCAATTAAAAATAAATAAATTTAAAAACAAGAAGAAAAATTTTAAATACTTCTAATCTCTTCCTCCAGAAGGTCTATCTTGTTTTTTTTATATATGTTTTAATATTTTATTTGCTACTTTATTATATATTAAAAATATTTTCTCCAAAATAAATTCTATTGTAAAACAGAATTTTAATAAATACATAATTTTGATTATGGAATGCATTGGAATTATTTCTCCCATTCTTTATTGTTAGACTTTTAAATTATTTTCCATTTTTCACTGTTTTAGAAACACCTACTGTATATGTTTATTCTGTTAGCTAAGCACACACTTTCTTATTTCTTTACCATACTTTCCTAGATTCAGGTAAAGGGTTTGCATGTTCTAAAGGATTTTAATATGCATTTATGAATCATTCTCCAAATTACCCTCCCTCCAGCAGTTTATGACTACCCTTTCCACAGCACTGTAATTAAACATTATCTATCTACTTACCATGGAGCATTATCTTTGCATTTAATCTTTGCCAGGTTTCCAGGCAAACAGTGATATCTCATTGTTTTAATTGGCTATTCTTTGATGATAAGTGAGGTTGAACTTTTCCTTGACTGCATCGAGTGACTCTTCCCGAGCCATTACTGCGGCCACGGTTCACCTGTGCTGGCATGAAGGCTACACTAGTCAGGGTGTGGGGCATTTCTATTGCAAGTGACAAAAAACCCATCTCACATAAGTGAAAAGTCCAGGGGAAGAAAAGTCATATTCAGGTGTAATTGGATTCAAGGCCCAAAGGATGTTTTCTGGGCTTCGTGTCTCACTGTCATCCTTAATTCCGCTTTGTCCTGGGTTGTGTGTTTGATCTCAGGCTCCTATTGATACCTTCATAGTGGCAGCCACTCCAGAGCTCACTCCTCTCAGCGTCAGATGCAGCTGACAAATACACCCTGCCCTGCCCAGAAATCACACCAGAAGCCCATTGGTTCTGTGATCCGAGCCAGGCCTCAGAAGTGTAGGGCTCTTGTTGGCCTGGCTTTGAGTCACACATTCCGTCCCTGGGACTAGGGCTAGGGTCAGCCTCTTTTGAAATGAACTGAGGAGAAGGAAAGCAGGGAGCTTCGGCTGAACATTGAGATTCCATTATCACACTGGTGCAAAAATGGGAAATTTCCACTGCTGCTGCTAAGTCACTTCCAGTCGTGTCCGACTCTGTGCGACCCCATAGACGGCAGCCCACCAGGCTCCCCCATCCCTGGGATTCTCCAGGCAAGAACACTGGAGTGGGTTGCAATTTCCTTCTCCAATGCATGAAAGTGAAAAGTGAAAGGGAAGTCGCTCAGTCATGTCCAACTCTTAGCGACCCCATGGACTGCAGCCTACCAGGCTGCTCCATCTATGGGATTTTCCAGGCAAAAGTACTGGAGTGGGGTGCCATTGCCTTCTCCAAAACTTCCACCACTAAAGAAATAAATAAATAACCCTTCTTTCTCTCCACCCTCTCTGGTTCACTGAATTCATCAAGGACTCTTTTTCTAATACCCGTGGTCCTTGGCTGGGCAGAGCAGAGAGTGGCTAGCCAGCCTCATTTCCATGTAACGCCATGTGGTACATATTTATTGATTATATACAATAGACAAAGAAAGAGCAATGGTGCTCGAGAGGAAAGGGAAGCCATCAAGATGTTTTAGATGTGGTCTCACCCTTGAGTGAGTTTTCACTGAAAGAGACAGAAACAACCAACCATAATTGAAAGCAAAACTGAAGCCAGGGCTAAATGCAGGTGAAATGACCCGAGGAGAGCAGGTAAACTGGGGTGGAGGAGTGCACGCTAGGGAGGCTCTGCAGACCCGGCACTTGAGCTGAATCCTCGAGACTGGGCTGATTTTCCACAGGTAGAGAGAATGATGGGGATGCCCCAGAGCCCACAGCATACGCTATATGATTTCCACCCCTTTCTTGCAGAGCTCTGTGCAAATGACGACTTGTAAATTACAGGGAATTAATTGCGTCATTTATATTCCCTGCAGATCCAAGGCAGATCTGGTCTCAGCCTCTTTAAAGCAAACAGGAGTGGCCACATCTCTCCCTTACGGCAGATGCTGCTTCCTTCAATTATTTAAGCTCATTTGGACCCAATGATGAGGTCCAGCTGCCCAGACAGGTACTCAGGCCCACGCCTCAGGTCACCAGGGGCGATGGGAAGGCAGGTCAGACAGCACCAGGCTGGCCCCAGCTGTGTTCAGTCTGATTCTTATTGGGAAAGATTTGTTAGTAAACAACCTTCCTAAGAGTTACCATTTTTAATTTTATTGGCAGGAGAAGGCCCTGTGGAAGAAAAATGAACCTTGAGAAATTATTCACTGACACAAGGTGCAGTCATGCTCACAGCCAAGCCAGGTTGCCTGAGCAAGGGCTGCTCTATCCGTTCCCTCTCCCAAATTCCCATCAATAACCCGCTAACAATAACAAATTGCTACATGACACCCTCACTGTGCTGTTGGGACTAAGCACCTGATGAGGTGTTTGCAATAAATTCTGCTCTTCTCCTTTCCTTTACTGTTCATAATTCAGAGTCCACAAATATTTATGGAGTGTCCACCTTGTGCCAGGTATACAGTGAACGAGACTGGGAGGGGCCCTGTCTATGTGACACTCACATTCTGTGGAGGGACACAGACACAAACAAAGGAAAACAAATTTACCATTTCAGACAATGGGAAGTGCTGTGAAGGAAACAAAGTGGGCTCGTGGGATAGAAGGTGATGGGGGCAGGAGGTCATATCCAATTGAGCAGTCAAGGATGGCCTCTCTGCGGAGGTGACTTTTGAGTCATAACTTGAATGATGAACAGGAAACCACTATATGAAAAAATCAGGGAAAGAACATTCCAGAAAGAAGTGACAAGCCAAGATTGTGGAGGATGAAAGGAGGCTTGTGGGGTTAGGTTGTCATGAGCTGGGGGAAGGATGGAAGCACCTAAAAACATGTGTCTCCCTCTCTGCTCTGTCCTTCTCTCTACCCCCCTCCTTCTCCCTGATCCCCTCCCCGTCAGCTCAGTTTCTGTCAGCTCCTCGGTCTATACCTTCCAAACTCACAGACTTCTGGGAGTCCAGGATATTGTGTTTTTTTGAAAGTTTGGCTCTTGGCAAAGAGCCAGTTCTATTTCCATCTTGTGTGGAAAATATAGAATTACCGTGAATTATATTGAAAAATTAGATTCATTCACTGCTGTGATAATTTATCTCCCAATCTGTCTCAGAGAGTTAGCAGCTGGTGAGAAAATAAAATGTAATTTAGGCAAAAAAAAAAAAAATCACTTTTAATCTATGTCTGGCAGGGAGAGAGCCTATTAAGTGAGTTTACTCTTTGCCAATCAGGTGGTTTTCTTTAGCGCACCCCCAAATGAAATGTTGTGATGGAGATTAATGGGCAGCTTGCACTCCTTGGATGGGCCCTGCTAAACTGTGGGTGAGAAGTCAGACCCCACTTAAAATTCAAAGCTTCCTATCCCCAGGCTCCTCTCAGGGCACCTCTCCCTCAGAGGCCCTTGGACATATTCCTGCTAAAAGAAGGATAGGCTTTACAGCCCTGGGGTTTTCCATGACAGTTTCTGCCTTGAGAAAGGAGGAGAAACAGCCCCCAATTTTAAGCCTTATCGATTTAAGGTGTTTGAAATATTCCTCCCCGACTGGTAATGATGGCCATTTTTCTTCTCCAGAGCGCCTGATTATGTGCCCTGGAATTGTCCTGACATCATTGCATGAGTCAGAACTGAGCTAATCGCACTCTGCCCAGAGTCAAGTCCATAGCTCCCTGCCTCTGTGAGTCAGCCCCTCACATCAGCAGACCCGGGGGAGGCCTTAGGCTACACCTGTTTCGAGGCTGACCAATGCCCTCCCTCCGGCCTTCTGCAGTGTCCTAGCAGGCTTCTCCCCCTTCTTGCAAAGGGACCTGGCCTCCCTGAGCAGAGGAGGACAGAGTTAGTGCAGCCTGTCTGCTTCCTGGGGGATGAACTCTGGGATGGCAAGTCTGGAGGTACGGGGTCACAGACATTTGCTGCTTTCCATTCTCCCTAGCTTGGAATCCTGCACCTTTGGGGAAACTGAGGCACAGGGGAGTGAGAATGTTCTGGATTGCAATCAGGAAACTAGGGATGAAGTGGGAGTTCTGCCAGTTGCTTATCATATGAGCCTGGGAGCAAATTTCTTCCTTTTTTTGGCTGGAACTGCCTCATCTATAAAGTGAGGAGTCTAGGTAAGATGGTTATGTTTCCTCCAGCTCAGAGTTTATTAATCTACTAACTTGGGATTCAGCTTACATCCACGCATGCCCAGCTCTGCTCTGTGCATGCTGGGCAGAGCAGAGACCTTGCATCTGTACTCAGGCCTCCCTGGAGTCCTTGTTCAGAAAACGGTGTGTCAGGTTTCTCCAGGTAGGGAGGCTACTGAGTAGGGGGGTGCATCAAATTCTCACTGATGGCTTACACAGCAGGCACATCCAAAGGGATGCCCTGCTGTGCAATGATAGTTGATTTCCTCAAAGTGACCTGGAGACTCTCTGCAGCAGCTGATGGAACCCTCCTCGCTGGGAACAGTGGTAGGGAGCCCGGGTGTGAAGGCCCCTCCAAGAAGTCACCTGGTCCACTAGGTGTCGGTCCAGGCAGAACTGTGCCTCATCCAGTTCCCCAAAGATCTCGCTGACTTCTTGAACATGACCTCTGAGGTCAGGCAAAGAGGGAAAGGATTTGATTTAGATTCAGTTTGAACTTGCAGGAAAGCCAGAGCTCTCGTTAGAGATTCCACCTACCCCCACCTCCCTCCTTCCACCCCTGGTCAGGTTAAAATTACCAGTGGAATATAAACACAGGGAGAGCATGCGCTGGCCTGTAAAGCAGGCAACAAGTTGGGAATGTAAGGGGGTATTTGAGAGAGAGAAGGCAGACTGGCCCAGATGGAAGAAGAGCTGCCTTTTCCTGCAAAGCAATGGCTTACAATCCATTCATGCATTTAAAAAGTGCCAAGCATCACTCTAGGTATTGGGCACATGGAGGAGAGAACCTGAAAGGCACACTCCTTGTTCTCACGGGAGGCTGAAACCTAATAAACATAGATAGAAACCAGATATTTCAGAATAAGAACTGCTGTGAGACTCCATGGAGGGTGTCCATGTGTGGGTGGGGGCAGCAAGTTATCTCCATAGGGGTCAGGAAAGCCTTTCAGGTGAGGCAAGCTCAGAACTAAGACGTAAATGATAAGAAGGAGCCAGCTGTGGGAAGGCTCACAAGGAGATTCCCACCGGGTTCTGGAATGGAAGCAGCCTGGCATGCTGGAAGAACAGGAAGGAGGGCAGAGTGGCAGGGGTGTGCACAGAGAGTGCTGGAATAGTGTGAAAGGAGGCCAGGAAGGCAAAAAGGGCAAATCATGAAGGCTCTGCAGGCTATGGGAAGGAGTCTGGCTTTTACATGATGAGTGGTGGGGACATATTGAAGGGTTCATGTAAAATAACATGAACTGGTTTAAGTTATCATTGTTTAGTCACCAAGTCATGTCCGATTCTTTGTGATCCCATAGACTGAAGCACGCTAGTCTTCCCTGTCCTTCACCATCTCCCAGAGTTTGCTCAAACTTCGTGTCCATTGAATCAGTGATGCCACCTAAACATCCCATCCTCTGTCACCCTCTTCTCCTCCTGCCCTCAGCCTTTCCCAGCATCACAGTTTTTTTCCAATGAGATGGCCCTTCACCAATTTGGCTCTTTTTTCACGTTTCCAATAAATATTTAGGGTTGATTTCCTTTAGGATTGACTGGTTTTGATCTCTCAGTCCAAGGGACTCTCAAGAGTCTTATCCAGCACCACAGTTCAAAAGCATCAGTTCTTCAGTGCTCAGCCTTCTGTATGGACCAAGCTGGTTTACACTTGTTATGAAATACCCAGTCTCTGAAGAATGGACTTCAGCGCCCTCCTAAGCTAAGAAAGAGATCCTGGCAGAGCTCCATCTTATCAGCTCCTTCCCCTCATCTCAGACGGAAGGCCTGGTGCTGAGCAGGGTCTATGGGCATTTCAAGGGCATGTATGAATTCAATCAGGGCTTGGAGAAGCATGCCGGGGACACGTGTTTCATCAGTGCCATCAGACTGGGCCAGGGAAGCTAGAGCCGGTGTCCCATTGCTTCAGGGCCCCCCACCAGAAACAGCCGGGTTACCTCTTTGTGTTTAGGCCCAACGTCCTGAAGCTCCTGACTCCCTCTCTCCATCCTCCCCTCAAAGTGCTTGATCTCTGATCATATGGCATATTTATAATAAACCTGATCATTCTTCTCCCTTTTGTTGAACCTGACGGATAAGAATAGGGGCCTATCCTGATCATCTCAGCCAGAACTAATTTCAACTTTCAATACTGAGTGAACCAACCTTGGCCCTGGGAGGATGAAGGGACAGAAAATCAGAAAACACTGGAAAAAAAGTTAAAGTTCAAAAGAAGAGGTCCATCTTTGACATTGGAGAATATGTCTTCCTAAATAGGAAAATTATGGGAAGGAGCAGGAGATAATTTTAGACAACTTTTAATATTCCTCTCGATGAGATTCAAAATGTCATTGCATCTATGAATCTAAATCAGAAAGGCAGCCCTGAAAATTTGAAGGGAGGACAAATTAGGACAAACTAGACTGGAAGAGTACAAGGGTGAGGATGAGAAGACTTGGCTAAATATTGGCTCCACACTTGCTGGTCCTGTGGTCCTGGGCAAATTCTAGAGCTCATCAATTTCTTATAAAAGGGGAATTTAAAAGAGTGCTTCTTCCAAGAAGGTTGCACGGCTTAAACAAGATACCAGTGTATGATCAATACTTAGGACGATGCCAGGCACTCAAGAAGTACCCAACATACATTGTTCTTCTTGAGAAAGTGCGTGAAAATGGAATGTGACTGCCTAATTTAAAGATTGCGATGAAAGCAACGAACAGTAGGTTAGATTCTTCGGGAAATGCGAGAGACAGTGGAAGTCAAGTTTGGGAAAGTCTCCTTGATTTCAAAAGAAAAGAAATAAGTGAAAATAACAAGGCTTTAAAAAATAGAGAGGCATATATTACCGGGGCAATAAATTCAAGGCAGGAAGTGAAGTAGGTGAAATTAGAGCAAATGTGATTGTATTAATTATTTTTTAAAACATAGGAAGTCATTTTCTAGTTTTTCTGCAAATCAGAAGGACAGACTGAGCAACGGGAAAGGAAAACAGACCACCACCAACTAGAAACAGCTTCATGAGAATTTCGAATCACAGGGATAAGGAAAATGATTTGACAGATGTAAGAGAAAACAAAAGTGCATTACAAAGGAAGAACATCAGGTTAACTTTGGATCTTTCTGTAAAACCAACACCAGACGAGAAGGAGCAAGGACAGGGAAAGGATGATGGCAAATTCTGATTGTCATTCTCGACTATTTATCATTCCTTTCAGGGCAGCAGAAAGGTTTTCTTTTACACAAAAGGGCTCAGAAGTACACTTCCCATGGGGCCATGAGGGTGATGAAAAAAAAAGTCACTTGAAGATACGGCCTACTGCTTAAGAAATGAATTAAGTTCAGATTTAGAGAACTAAGATGAAGCTAAAGCCAAATGATTATTTTTAATGAAGTTTTACAATGTGCAAAAAAAAAAAAAAACACCTTGAAATAAGTTAATACAAACCCAGATCCAATACCCTGCATCTCATTTTAAAAAATATTTTTATTGAAGTATGAGTGACATGTAATATTAAATTAGTTTCAAGTGTACAAAATAATGGTTTGATATTTGTATACATTAGGAAATAATCGCAATGAGTCTAGTTAACATCTGTCACCAGACATAATCACAAAATTTTTTTCTTGTGATGAGAATTTTTAAGACCTGTTTTCTTAGCAGCTTTCAAATATACAGGACAGTATTATTAACTAGAGTCCTTATGTTGTACATAACCTTGCCATGACTAATTTATTTTATAACTGAAACTCTGAACCTTTTGATCCCCTTCACCTGCTTCTCCTGCTCCCAATCAACCCCACCTCCACAACTACCAATCATTTCTCCATATCTATGAGCTTCTGTGTGTATTTTTTTTCCTCTAGATTCCACATATACGTGAGATCCTGAGTCTTTCTCTGTCTGACTTCTTTCACATAGCATAATGCCTTTGAGGTCTATTCATGTTGTCACAAATGACAATATTTCATTCTTATTTATGGCTAAATTTAATATATATACATATATATATTACACACCTTTTCTTTATCCGTTCATCCACTAATGGACATTTAGGTTGCTTTCAAGTCTTGGCTATTGTAAATAATGCTGCCTGCTGCTATCTTTTCAAGTTAGCATTTTTATTTTCTTTGGATAAATACTCAGAAGCAGGATTGCTGGATCATATGGCAGTTCTGATTTTAGATTTTTAAAAGACTTAGTCTTTAAACTTTATTTATTCTTTTCTCTTTAATTATTTATTATTTATTTCTGGCTGCATTGGGTCTTAATCACTTCCCCCAGGCTTGCTCTAGTTGCAGCAAGCGGGGGTTACTCTCTAGTTGCAGTGTATAGGTTTCTTGTGGTGGTGGCTTCCTTTGTTGCAGAGCAAGGACTCTAGGCACGCGGGTCTCAGTAGCTGTGGCTTGTGGGCTCTGGAACTTGAACTCAGTAATTGTGGTGCATGGACTTCGTTGCTCTGTGACAAATGGACTTGTCCCTAAGCAAGCTTCGAACCCATGTCCTCTGAATTGGCAGGTGGATTCTTAACCACTGGAACACCAGGGAAGTCTCTAATTTTAATTTTTTGAGGAATTTCCATATTGTTTTCATAGTGGTTCCACCAATTTACATCCCCACCAACAGAGCACAGATGTTCCCCCTTCTTCACATCCTGGCCAACACTTGTTATTTTTTGTCTTATTGATAAGAGTCATTCTAATATGCTCTATTTTTTCTAGAACTGGACATGAAACAACAGACTGGTTCCAAATAGGAAAAGGAGTACATCAGGCTGTATATTGTCACCCTGCTTATTTAACTTCTATGCAGAGTACATCATGAGAAACGCTGGGCTGGAAGAAGCACAAGCTGGAATCAAGATTGCTGGGAGAAATATCAATAACCTCAGATATGCAGATGACACCACCCTTATGGCAGAAAGGGAAGAGGAACTAAAGAGCCTCTAGATGAAACTGAAAGAGGAGAGTGAAAAAGTTGGCTTAAAACTCAACATTCAGAAAACGAAGATCATGGCATCTGGTCCCATCACTTCATGGCAAATAGATGAGGAAACAGTGGAAACAGTGTCAGACTTTATTTTTGGGGGCTCCAAAATCACTGCAGATGGTGACTGCAGCCATGAAATTAAAAGACGCTTACTCCTTGGAAAGAAAGTTATGACCAACCTAGATAACATATTGAAAAGCAGAGACATTAATTTGCAAACAAAGGTCCATCTAGTCAAGGCTATGGTTTTTCCAGTGGTCGTGTATGGATGTGAGAGTTGGACTGTGAAGAAAGCTGAGTGCCGGAGAATTGATGCTTTTGAACTGTGGTTTTGGAGAAGACTCTTGAGAGTCCCTTGGACTGCAAGGAGATCCAACCAGTCCATTCTAAAGGAGATCAGCCCTGGGATTTCTTTGGAGGGAATGATGCTAGAGCTGAAGCTCCAGTACTTTGGCCACCTCATGTGAAGAGTTGACTCATTGGAAAAGACTCTGATGCTGGGAGGGATTGGGGGTAGGAGGAGAAGGGGACAACAGAGGATGAGATGGCTGGATGGCATCAATGACTCGATGGATGTGAGTCTGAGTGAACTCTGGGAGTTGGTGATGGACAAGGAGGCCTGGCATGGTGTGATTCATGGGGTCACAAAGAGTCAGACATGACTAAGCAACTGAACTGAACTGAACTGATTTTTTGTTTAATTGAGAAATGGGGATGATGGTAGTGAATTTAAAATGTATTAGATTTCTCCTCTTTCACAAAGAAATATTGATAATAGTTTCTTTTTCTGACTTGAAGGAGAGTCATTTTTTACATTTAAAAACAATATTTTAGGAAAAATAACAGGATATTAAAGTTCAATTCCATCAGACAAGAACAGAGAAAATTCATTTCTAGGCAGCAACAACAAGAAAAGAAGAATAAAGAAGATAACAAGTAAGCATAAAAACAAAAACTTAACAGAAATAAAGCTGCCTAGTGTTCATTGTTAATACAGATGTGAATGAGCTAAGCTTCCTTGTTAACATTAAAAGACTCTAATTAAATTATGACTTGAAATCCATCAAGTTTATATCACAGGAAAGTTAAAACTCTACAACATGAAAGAAAGTGAATTACATGGTCAAAATACACCATGTTCCTTGATAAGAAGTTTCAACATTTTAAAGATTTAATTTATTTCTAATTGACTCTTAAATACAATATAATTCTAATAAATATTCAAATAAATTTTTTAAAAGTTAGCAAGATGATTTTTAAGTTATTTTGAGAAAATAAACATAGGAGAATCAAACAAAAATTGAAGCAGTGGAATAAAAAAGCTCTTAATTTTAGACATTAAAATATATTTTAAAGGTACATTAATGGAAGGAGTCTGGTATGGATATAAAATATCACTGCAAATCCTAGATATCACCAGAATCAGTTCAGTTCAGTTCGGTTCAGTCGCTCAGTAGTGTCCGACTCTTTGCAACCCCATGAATTGCAGCACTCTAGGCCTCCCTGTCCATCACCAACTCCCAGAGTTTACTCAGACTCATGTCCATCGAGTCTGTGATACCATCCAGCCATCTCATCCTCTGTCGTCCCCTTCTCCTCCTGCCCCCAATCCCTCCCAGCATCAAAGTCTTTTCCAATGAGTCAACTCTTTGCATGAGGTGGCCAAAGTACTGGAGTTTCAGCTTTAGCATCATTCCTTCCAAAGAAATCCCAGGGCTGATCTCCATTAGGATGGACTGGTTGGATCTCCTTGCAGTCCAAGGGACTCTCAAGAGTCTTCTCCAAAACCACACTTCAAAAGCATCAATTCTTCGGCACTCAGCCTTCTTCACAGTCCAACTCTCACGTGCATACATGACTACTGGAAAAACCATAGCCTTGACTAGACGGACCTTAGTCGGCAAAGTAATGTCTCTGCTTTTGAATATGCTATCTAGGTTGGTCATAACTTTCCTTCCAAGGAGTAAGCATCTTTTAATTTCATGGCTGCAGTCACCATCTGCAGTGATTTTGGAGCCCAAAACAATAAAGTCTGACACTATTTCCACTGTTTCCCCATCTATTTCCCATAAAGTGATGGGACCAGATGCCATGATTTTTGTTTTCTGAATGTTGAGCTTTAACCCAACTTTTTCACTCTCCTCTTTTACTTTCATCAAGAGGCTTTTTAGTTCCTCTTCCCTTTCTGCCATAAGGGTGGTGTCATCTGCATATCTGAGGTTATTGATATTTTTCCCGGCAATCTTGATTCCAGCTTGTGCTTCTTCCAGCCCAGTGTTTCTCATGATGTACTCTGCATAAAAGTTAAATAAGCAGGGTGACAATATACAGCCTGATGTACTCCTTTTCCTGTTTGGAACCAGTCTGTTGTTCCATGTCCAGTTCTAACTGCTGCTTCCTGACCTGCATACAGATTTCTCAAGAGGCAGCTCAGGTAGTCTTGTATTCCCACCTCTTTCAGAATTTTCCACAGTTGATTGTGATCCACACAGTCAAGGACTTTGGCATAGTCAGTAAAGCAGAAATAGATATTTTTCTGGAACTCTCTTGCTTTTTCCATGATCCAGCCGATGTTGACAATCACCAGAATAGACCCACATAAGTAAGGCAACATTTCATGCTACTTAGTAAAAAATAGATTGTTCAATATTTGTGGTGAGTTAACTTGCTAATTATTGGAATTAATAAAATTATATCACTATATCATAGCATATACCTAAATGAAGGTCAAATTAATTAAAATGTTAAACATAAAAGATAAAATAATAAAACAACTGAAATAAAATAAAGATAAAATAGGCCAAATATTTGCTTGATTTCTGGGCAGAGAGGGATTTCTAGATCAAAATGCAAAAGGATAAAAAAATACAATAGCATAAAATGTAGGGCTTGACTACATAACTGTTAAAATAATAATAACTCCTTTTTTCTCAGAAAGTCCATAAATCAAATTTAAAGGAGGATGAGCAAAACTAGAAACTGATGTCTCTCTCTCTCTGTCTCTGTCTCTCTCTCTCTCTCATACACACAAGGTTACTGTTCTGATTATATAGAGATTAATACCGATTAGGAAAAAAAAACCTAACTGGAAAAACTGGGCAAAATGCACAAATTGATGAATTACAACGAAGAAACCCAAGTGACCAATCAACATATAAAAAATGTTCAAATCATAAGTTAAAAAAAGATAAAAATTCAATAAACATGACTGTCAAATTGAAATAAATTAACATATGCACAATCACTGGGTGCTGGAAAGGGCACAGGAAGCAAACACTCTTACACACCTGTGGGTGGAGATGTTATCAATATACATAAAAATCCTGAAAAGTGCTCATAATCGTTATAGTGTATAAATCCCATTCCCAGGAATTTATGCTAAGGAAACATGTACTAAGTGCATGCAGGAAGTGCATCCTCCTTACCTGTAGGATGAATTTTATAGCATTTTAAAAGTAGGTCAAAACTGATGTTAATAAACCTAAATTTGTGCATTATTTCATCTTATCTTCAGACAGCCATGTGAAGTCTATCCTGTTATTACCTCTACTTTAATGGATAAAGAGATAGAAGATCAAAACAACTCAAATGCCCAGCAAAAAAGGATGGCTACACATGTCATAGAACAGAAAGAATATGAATGTAGTAGAGTCATGGAAAACTATGTTTCTCGGAGAATATTGTTGACTTAAAAAAAATTCACAAGCTAAAAGTTGAGAGTTCCTAAAAGTGGGAATTTTTAGGACTTCAAGCATCTCAAGTGACCCAGAGAGAACTGTTCCAAGGAAGCAAGGGGAGGAGCCAGGTTATACGTAAGTTTTGCAACAACGACAAGTAGTATAAATGTCAAAAGCTTTTTTTTGCAAATTAAAGAAAACCAGATATCCCAAGTTAAGGAATTTAATGCTTTTCTAAATATGAGAAGATGCAACAGTCTGGGCTCACTGAAATCATTCCTTTGATAGGCACCTTGGCTGTATGGGGCGGGTTTCCTGTGTTTTCACTTCCTGAGTTTCCTTTCCTCAGGACTCACCGTAAGGAGTGGCTGCGGTCTGATGGCTGCTAGATGGCAGGTATTCTTCTCTTTCCTGAGTTCCCTTAGGGCTCACCAGCTCACATTGGAGGGCTGTAATCACTGATAACTGTGACATCCTTGTTTACTGATATGGCAGGAAATATTTGCTCACAGTAATTTGTAAGCATATGTGTGAGCATGGTACCAAATATGTGGCCACACAACTTCATGAAAAAAACATATAGAACATATGTTTCTCCTAGGAAAACAAGGATAGATGACGAAAGAAAGAAGCATAGTAGGGGGATGGGGAGGGTGGAGGTGTAGAAGAGAGAAAGAAGTCTGTAAACAGTGGTTTTGCTATGTAGGTTAGAGAATGGTGATAATTTTCTTCTTCTTATCATTTGTCTTCAAATTTTCTTCAATAAACACACAATTTAAGAATAAAATAGAATGTTATTTAAGGGAGGGGGACAATAATCAATGTCATTTCAAAGGTCTTCTTTTGAATAGGGAAGAAGGATTTATTTCAGATTTACAGCTGAGCCCTAACAGTCTATCCAAGTTGCTGGGGTCACTAAAGTTCACAAAGCTGCCTAACCCTGGAAGAATAGGACTGATTTATTTACCTTGGAATAATTCCACTTTTTGGTCCAGGGAGATTCTGGCTTAAAAGACACTACTTAGATCACTAAGTCCTCCCTCTGGCTAAGGGTTTTGTTCTGAGGGTGAAGTTTCTGTTCATTTTCCAGCTAAATATATATGTACTGATGTTCATGCTTGCATACTGATGTGTCTGTAAGCTTCCAGCTCCATACTGGCCCAGATGAAGTGGCAAATTATCTTGCATTGTCATCTGAATTTCTGTAAACTAAGCTTTTCACTGACTGGAAAAAAAGAAAAATCCTCAGAGTTCCTGATCAAGTCACTGGAGCAAGATGATGTGGGCTACAGAGCAAGGGCTGAAATGTAGAAGGACTGTTAGGGTGTCTGTCAGTGTCTGGCTGGTTTTAGGACTGCAGCCACCACGATGACCACAGATAGATGGGGCACAGCTTTGCCCAAGGCCAAGGCTTATGGGCAGGAGGGTTCCTTCCAGAAGGGCAGAGCTTCAGGAAACACAGGATGTGGGTTTTCAGGTTAGGAAAATAAGAGAGAGCCTCAGATGACAAAATATAGAAAATCCTCAAGTATCCACCCAAAAAACTATTAGAACTAGTAAATGAATTCAGTAAAGTTGCAGGATACAAGATTAACATACAGAAATCTGTGGCTTTTCTACATACTAATTAATGAACTATCAGAAAGAACAAGCAAAAAAAAAAAACAAAAAAAATGATCCCATTTAAAATCACATCAAAAGGAGTAAACTTAACCAAGGAGATGAAAGACCTATACTCTGAAAACTATGAAGCACTTATGAAGGAAATCAAACATGATACAAATAAATGGACTGTGCTCTTAGACCGGAAGAACTAAGTGACTCTATCACTTACTAGCTGTGTGACCCCAGGCAATTATTTAACCTCTCTGTGCCTCAGTCCCTTCAGCTATGAAAGAGGTGATAATAAAATTACTGACTTCATATGATTGGAATGGCAATCTTAAAAGTTAATATACATAAACTGCTTAGAAGAGGATCTAGCACATAGGAAGCCTTATAGATATATTAGCTATTATTACTATTACTGCTGCTTATTGTTCTTATTGCCATCATCTTTGATGGGTTGCCCAGTGTGGACTCTGTGAGACCGCAGGTAGATGAGTAATCAGACTGGAGATCACAAAGAGAAATTGGAGCCAGATGGGGAATGGCAGGCCCAGCTAAGATTTCAACCCTTCTCTCCTTGGGCGAATTTTCACAAACAGAGGACCTGCAGCTCAGTTAAGGGATGGCTTACACATGCCTGTGTCCTGGACCTGTGGAATGGAAGCTCTCTCAGAGCCTCAGCCTCAGGTTTAGTCCCTGCTTTGGCCATCTCTAGCAGGCTCGGCCTGCCCTCCAGAGATGAGGAATCAGCCTCACGTGCCCTCATCTTGGTCACTAAGGCTGAAGGAAGAGGCTCAGATGGCTTCAGGACTGGAATGGGAGTGGCCACTCAGCAGGACGAATTCCAGACTGTGGACCTGAATCCTAAGGCGGCATTGACAAGTAGTTGCCTGGATGCCAGGGCCCCAGCCAGGTGGAACTCAACATGGGCTCGGTTGGTGGGGAAATGTTGCCGGCCAAAATTGTGGCTTTTTCTGCCCACTGAAGCTGAATGAAAAATACGGAGACAGAGTTTGGAGGTAATAGAAAACTGACTTTAATTCTCAGCAGGTGGAGAGGGGGACACAGTAGTCTCCTGCCTCAAGAACTGTGCCCCCTACTCCATAAGGAGTCTAGGAGCTGATATAAGATGAGGGCTCACAACCAGGAGTCAGTGATGAGGGACAAATGTGTTCGGATCTTGATTTGTTCCTCTTGCATTGTTTCAAAGACAGTCATAGGCTGGCATCAGGAACCCAGTAAGTTTCTGAGTCTGGAAGTTTGGTGCCTCTGTGGCCTCTTTCTGACATGTAACTACAAGGGGAAGGGTGCTATAAGGGTAAAACACCAGATACAGGATGGATTTAGTATAGAGGAAAAGGAAGACAGGTGCAAAGTGTAGCTCCTGCAGAGTTAGGGGACAGAAAAGCAAACTTAGTTTCAGACAAGCAAAGTTAGGAGCAGTTAAAGTTAAAAAGAAAAAAGAAAACTAGAAATATTCAGGCCTGCTCACTGTTCTCTTTATCTTCTTTGTTCTCAGGAAAGGGAAAGAAAAAAACTCATTTCTCTTCTTTTCCTTTTCACTGAAACAGAAGTGGAGTACTTAGCTGCTGCTGAACGAGCAGGACCCCAGCGAAAGCAGAAAACAACTGCTTTCTCACACTTGTCCTTTCCCACCTCTGGGGTGATCGCCTAGTCTGGACTGGTCACTCTTTTATAATAGAGTTCTCTTTAGCAATTAAATTCCCAAGTCCTGTACAATCATTAAAATGCAAATCTTCTTCCCTTTCCCCAGGCTGGGCTTCAGCACAGGAGGGGCAAAAGCAAGAGCTTGTCTTTTCTTCTCTTTTCCTCTCTCTGCACATTTCTTCCACCTCATCCACCCCAAAGTTGTCTTTGGCTCCTCTGGGGATAAAGCAGGAAGGGAGAGAGAAGGTTGGGGCAAGCAAGGTCTTGCTGGACTTACTGTGATTGTTTTGAGCTTGATTGATGACATTCAGTGTAACACAGAAACTCTTCTTGGGGATATTCCTTTCGAAGATGGCTCCAGACCAGTTCTTTCCCTGGGTCCTCTTGGCTCATGGGGACCCTGGCCATCCCTTCACTCTGCCTGGTTGGTAGGTATGTCGCGAGGCTCAGTGCAGCCTGGCCTCTCCCTTTCTCCTTCACCTCCTCAGCCAAGCCTTGATCTCTTGCTTTATGTTTCTCAGATGAGTGTCAGACAGCAGATCATTGTCTTCCTCTACTTCCAAGGGACACATACTAAGCTTTCTAAGAGATCCCCTCAAAGCCCCTTACTCTACTTGGCTTAAGGTAAGGGGGATGTTCTCCTCCCCTTGGGCTGTGATGGACACACAGTGACTGCCCTCTCCAATAAATTGCTCCAGCTCTCACCCTACAACACTTCAAATTGAATTCTTTATACCTTTGACCTGGATGATAAACTAACATTCTCAAAACTGGTTTCGGCCATGCCTTCCTGTTTATACGTCCCGTATGGGTGGTCAAGCATCTGCCTCCTTTCCAAACCGAGAGCTCCTGAGGACAGGGATTGTGTCTTTTAACAACTATGAACAACTCAGCTCCTCAAGCTGCATTTACCATTTAATTGGTCTTGTAGGCAGAATAACTAAGAAGGAGAGTGAAAAAGCTGGCTTGAAACTCCACATTAAAAAACTAAGATCATGGCCTCTGGTCCCATCATTTCATGGCAAACAGAAGGGGAAAAAGTGAAAGTAGTGACAGATTTTATTTTCTTGGGCTCCAAAATCACTGCAGATGGTGACTACAGCCATGAAATTAAAAGATGCTTGCTCCTTGAAAGGAAACCTATGACAAACCTAGACAGTGTATTAAAAAGCAGAGACATCACTCGGCAGACAAAGGTCTGTGTAGTCAAAGCTATAGTTTTTCCAGTAGTCTTGTACGGATGTGAGAGTTGGACCATAATAGAAGACTGAGAACCAAAGAATTTATGCTTTCAACTTGTGATGCTAGAGAAGACTCTTGAGAGTCCCTTGGACTACAAAGAGATCAAACCAGTCAATCCTGAAGGAAATCAACCCTGAATATGCCACTGGAAGGACTGATACTGAAGCTCCAATACTTCGGCCACCTGATGTGAAGAGCCAACTCATTGGAAAAGACCCGGATTTGGGGAAAGACTGAGGGCAGGAGAAGAGGGCAACAGAGGATGAGATGGTTGGATGGCAT
The DNA here is from genome assembly GCF_014754425.2 of Oryx dammah. Classification (NCBI taxonomy): domain Eukaryota; kingdom Metazoa; phylum Chordata; class Mammalia; order Artiodactyla; family Bovidae; genus Oryx; species Oryx dammah. The sequence continues at coordinate 109,176,442 of NW_024070212.1, forward strand.
CACCGACTCAATGGACATGAGTTTGAGCAAACTCTGCGAAATAGTGAAGGACAGATGAGCTTGGTGTGCTGCAGCCCATGGGGTGGCAAAGAGCTGAACATGACTTAGTGAATGAATAAGGCAGAATAATGCCCGCCCCCCCCACTAGATATGTACATCCTAATACTTGGAAACCATGAATATGTTAGGTTTCAAGGCAAGGAGCAGTGAAAGTTGCAGGTACAATTAAGGTTGCTAATTTTTTATCAGCTCACTTTGAGAAGGGGAGACTATCTGGATTTTGTAATCCACATGTAATTACAAGAGTCCTTAAAAGTGGAAGAGGAGACCAGAATCAGAAAGAGATTTGAAGATGCAGCTGACTTTAAAGATGGGAAGAGACCACAGGTCAAGGAATAAGGGTGGTCTCTAGAAGCTGGAAAAGGCAAGACAATTCTCCTTTAGAACTTCCAGAAAGAAACACAGCCCTGCTGACACCTTGATTTTAGCCCAGTGGGACCCACTTAGGACTTCTCTTCTGAACTTCTGTAAAATAACAAATTTCCATTGTTTTAAGCCACAAGGTTTGTGGTGGTTGTCGTAGCACCAACAAGAGACTAAGACAAACAACACTTGCATACTGGTTGAATCATAAGTTATACTGAATTGGAAGGTTGCTTTACAAATGTGGAAGGAAAGACAAAAGTCCAGAGGGCTATTTCTTGCAGGCTGTGGAGAGTCTGTTGAACTACCCTGAACCCTGCCTCTGCCCACCTCTGTAGTGATGAGTACTCAGGTCTGCCCCTTTTCACGGTGCCCCCATGGAAAGTGCCAGGTTAACAAAGCTAATTCCTTGTTTGCAAACATCTCCTTTCACGTCTGCACGCAGACTATTCTCTTCTGAAATTTTGTTGTTGTTTCTCAGAATTATAAATTAATCAATGCGCTTACTCAATATTTTTGTTGCAATTCGGATGAGTGTTAGAACATGAAAATGGAACTCCCTCCCCCACCAACTCCCAACCCCTCACTTCTGATCTTCTCCTGTTATATCCATGGACCTTTTCAGAATGTGCATAATAGTCCATGCAAACATTCAAAAAGAACAAAATGTATTCATGTGCATCAGTAGGAGAAGAGGACCAAGATATATATTTGTACAGAAACAAAGTAAGCTATATCACAATATCTATAGTACAGTTAATTTTGTGTTAAAATATTTCACGTATGTGTATGTATACAAATATGTAAATGTATAGCAGCTCATGTGTAGAAAATTCTGAAAAAATCTACAGATATAACAGTAGTTTATCTCTGAAGATCAGAAATGAGGGGTTGGAAGTTGGTGGGGGAGGGAGTGTAGTCCATAGGGCTTCGCAGATGGCCCTAGTGGTAAAAAATCCACCTGCTAATGCAAGATAGGCAAGAAGTGTGTGGGTTCAATCCCTGGGTTGGGAAGATCCCTTGGAGTAGAAAATGGCCACCTGCTCCAGTATTCTTGCCTGGAAGATTCCATGGACAGAGGAGCCTGGCGGACTACAGTCTATGGAGTTGCAAAGAGTTGGACACGACTGAACGTGCACATACACACACACACACAGTAGTCCATAATTTCACCATCAGTTCAGTTCAGTCGCTCAGTCATGTCTGACTGTTTGCGGCCCCATGGACTGAATTTCTATAATAATACACCATAATGTTTACCACAATTTCTATAACCTCTTCCATAACGGCAGTTAGATATCTTAGTGTATAACAGATTCTTTAATAGTTAATCATTTCTCCCAAGGCCACACACTGACAGGCATTTTATTATTTTCATAGGCCTGTGAAACTCATTTTTGGAATTTCTACCTGACATCATCATCAAACATATGTAAGTACACCCACATTCCATATCAGATACATTTTTATTGTAAAAAGTTGAGGATTTTTTTTAATAATTTTGCTTTATGAATTTTTTGGCTCTGACTAATTTAATTTGTGATTGACTATAATTTCTCAACAGTCATCATGCAAAGTCAGGAATTCTCACAAAGTGGGACAATTTAACAGGCAAAATGTATGTAAATGTAATGACTTTTTAGAAAAGCATTTTATTTTACATTGAAGTATAGCAGATCAACCTGGTGATAGTTTCAAGTGCACAGCAGAGCGATTCAGCGATACATATACATGTATCCATCCTCACCCAAACTCTTCTTCCACCTGGGCTGCCATATAACATTGAGCAGAGTTCCCTGTACTATAGAGTAGGTTCTTGTTGGTTACCCGTTTTAAACATAGTAGAGTGTACATGTTGATCCCAAACTCCTTAACTATCTCTTCTCCAGCAATGAAAATTTGTTCTCTGAGTTTATGTGCCTGTTTCTGTTATGTAAATAAGTATATTTGTATCATTTATTTTTAGATTACACATATTAAGGTTGTCATATGATATTTTCATTTCTGTCTGACTTACTTCATTCAGCATGACAATCTCTAGGTCTATCCATGTTGCTTCAAATGGCATTATTTTATTTTTTTGATGGCTGCATGATATTCCATTGTATATATGTACCAGTTCAGTTCAGTTCATTTCAGTCGTTCAGTTGTGTCTGACTCTTTGTGACCCCATGAACTGCAGCATGCCAGGCCTTCCTGTTCATCACCAACTCCTGGAGATCACCCAAACCCATGTCCATTGTGTCAGTGATGCCATCCAGCCATCTCATCCTCTGTCATCCCCTTCTCCTCCTGCCCTCAATCTTTCCCAGCATCAGGGTCTTTTCCAATGAGTCAGCTCTTCACATCAGGTGGTCAAAGTATTGGAATTTCAGCTTCAGCATCAGTCCTTTCAATTAACACCCAGGACTGATCTCCTTTAGGATGGACTGATTGGATCTCCTTGTAGTCCAAGGGACTCTCAAGAGTCTTCTCCAACACCACAGTTCAAAAGCATCAATTCTTCGGCACTCAGCTCTCTTTATAGTCCATCTCTCACATCCATACATGACCACTGGAAAAACCATAACCTTGACTAGATGGACCTTTGTTGGCAAAGTGATGTCGCTACTTTTTAATACGCTGTCTAGTTTTGTCATAACTTTCCTTCCAAGGAGTAAGAGTCTTTTAATTTCATGGCTGCAATCACCATCTGCAGTGATTTTGGAGCCCAGAACAATAAATACAGCCACTGTTTCCACTGTTTCCCCATCTATTTCCCATGAAGTGGTGGGACCAGATGCCATGATCTTCATTTTCTGAATGTTGAGCTTTAAGCCAACTTTTTCACTCTCCTCTTTCACTTTCATCAAGAGGCCCTTTAGTTCTTCACTTTCTGCCATAAGGGTGCTGTCATCTGCATATCTGAGGTTATTGATATTTCTCCTGGCAATCTTGATTCCAGCTTGTGCTTCCTCCAGCCCAGCATTTCTTATGATGTACTCTGCATATAAGTTAAATAAGCAGGGTGACAATATACAGCCTTGTTGTACTCCTTTTCTTATTTGGAACCAGTCCATTGTTCCATGTCCAGTTTTAACTGTTGCTTCCTGACCTGCATACAGGTTTCTCAAGAGGCAGGTCAGGTGGTCTGGTATTTCCATCTCTTTCAGAGTTTTCCACAGTTTATTGTGATCCACACAGTCAAAGGCTTTGACATAGTCAATAAAGTAGAAATAGTTGTTTTTCTGGAACTCTCTTGCTTTCCCATGATCCAGTGGATGTTGACAATTTGATCTCTGGTTCCTCTGCCTTTTCTAAAACCAGCTTGAACATCTGGAAGTTCACAGTTCACGTATGCTGAAGCCTGGTTTGGAGAATTTTGAGCATTACTTTACTAGCGTGTGAGATGAGTGCAATTGTGCAGTAGTTTGAACATTCTTTGGCATTGCCTTTCTTTGGGATTGGAATGAAAACTGATGTTTTCCAGTCCTGTAGCCACTGCTGGGTTTTTAATCTTCTTTATTGATTCTTCTGTTGAGGGACATTAATTTGCTTCCACGTCTTGGCTATTATAAACGGTGCTGAAATGAAGACTGGGGTGCATGTATCCTTTCAGACCATGTTTTTCTCTGGGTGAATGTCCAGGAATGAGATTGTGGGGTCATATGGTAGTTCTATTTTTAGTTTTTTAAGGAACTTCATATCTGTTCTCCATAGTAGCAATATCAATTTAGTAATGACATTTTTATGAATATGAAATTTGACAATTAATGAATGTGAACTAATGCTGCACCTCACAAACATTTAAGCAAACACCTATTAATTTTTATTTTGTTTCTTTGTTTTTGTGTATTGAGGCCAACAGTTGTCTTCTTTGGATCACATAAATTTTGTAGGGCTTTGAGGAGTTTTCAGTTCCTACTAGAGATGATGACTTGAGCATGTAAGGGGTAGACTAGCCAGTACCCAGTACTCCCTGCTGGATGCCTATACTCACTCTCGAGGTGATTGGTGGGAGAGGTGGGGTCTGCCTGGCCACCAGGTTCAACACAGTCCCCAAGATGGGTATTTCCCAAGGTAGTCTGATGCAGGATACTGAGGCATGGAATTGGAATGGGTCATAAAGAGGGACCCAGGGTCACAGCTAAGAAGACAAGGGTCATAGTCCAGGGCTGGCCTTTTATAAAGGCAACAAAACTGGTCAAAAATTGTTGTTTAGTCGCAAACTCATGTCTGACTCTTTCGTAACCTCATAAACTGTAGCCTGCCAGTGACCCTATGGACTGTAGCCCACCAGGCTCCTCTGCCCATGGGATTATTCAGGCAAAAACACTGGAGTGGTTTGCAATTTTCTTCTTCAGGTAATCTTCCCGAGCCAGAGACTGAACCTGCATCTCCTGCGTTGTAGGCGATTCTTCACCACTAAGCCGCCAAGGAAGCAATCTTTGATCAGGAACTCAGCTCAATTCAGTTCAGTTGCTCAGTCGTGTCTGACTCTTTGTGACCCCACAGACTGCAGCATACCAGGCTTCCCTGTCATTCACCACCTCCTGGAGCTTTCTCAAACTCATCTCCATTGAATTGGTGATGCCATCCTACTTGTCCTCTGTTTTCCCCTTCTCTTGCCTTCAATCTTTCCCAGCATCAGAATCTTTTCCAGTGAGTTGGCTCTTTGCATCAGGTGGCCAAAGTATCAGAGCTGCAGCTTCAGCATTGATTCTTCCAGTGGATATTCAGGGCTGATTTCCTTTAGGATTGACTAGTTTGATCTCCTTGCAGTCCAAGGGACTCTCAAGAGTCTTTCCCAGTACCACAGTAAAAAAGCATCAATTCTTCAAAGTTTATGGTCCGAGTCTCACATCCATATGTGACTACTGGAAAAGCCATAGCTTTGACTAGATGGACCTTTGTTGACAGCAAAATGTCTCTGATTTTTAATATGCTGTCTAGGTTGGTCATAGCTTTTCTTCCAAGCAGCAAGTGTCTTTCAATTTCATGGCGGCAGTCACCTCTGCAGTGATTTTGGAGCTCAAGAAAATAAAATTTCCCACTGTTTCCATTGTTTTCCTATCTATTTGCCATGAAGTGATGAGACCAGATGCCATGATCTTAGTTTTCTGAATGTTTAGTTTAAAGCCAAATTTAAGTCCCTTGGACTTCAAGGAGATCAAACCAGTGAATCCTAAAGGAAATCAGTCCTGAATATTCACTGGAGGACTGATGCTGAAGCTGAAACTCCAATACGTTGGCTACCAGGTATGAAGAAATGATTCATTGGAAAAGACCCTGATGCTGGGAAAGATTGAAGGCGGGAGAAGGGGATGACAGAAGATGAGGTGGTTGGATGGCATCACCGATTCAATGGACATGAATATGAGCAAGCTCCGTGAGTTGGTGAGGGACAAGAAAGCCTGGAGTGCTGCAGTCCATGGGGTGGCAGAGTCGGATACAACTGAGCAATGGAACTGAATTGAAGCCAGTTTTTTCACTCTTCCTCTTTCACCTTCATCAAGAGGCTCTTTAGTTCCTCTTTGCTTTCTGCCATAAGGGTGATGTCATCTGCATATCTGAGGTCATTGATACTTCTTGCTGCAATCTTGATTTCAGCGTTTGCTTCATCCAGCCCGGCATTTTGAATGATGTGCTCTGCATATAAGTTAAATAAGCAGGGTGACAACATACAGCCTTGATGTACTCCATTCCCAATTTGGAACCAGTCTGTCATTCCATGTCTGGTTCTAGTTGTTGCTTGTTAACCTATGTACAGATTTCTCAGGAGGCAGATAAGGTAGTCTGGTATCCCCATTTCTTGAGGAATTTTCCACAGTTTGTTGTGATCCACTCAGTCAAAGACTTTGGCATAGTCAATAAAGCAGAAGTAGAAGTTTTTCTGGTACTCTTGCTTTTTCAATAATCCAACAGATGTTGGCAATTTGATCTCTGGTTCCTCTGCCTTCTCTAAATCCACCTTGAACATCTAGAAATTGTCAGTTCATGTACTATTGAAGCCTGGCTTGGAGAAATTTGAGCATTACTTTTCTAGCGTATGAGATGAGGGCAATTGCGCAGTAGTTTGAACATTCTTTGGCATTGCCTTCTTTTGGGATTGGAATGAAAACTGACCTTTTCCAGTCCTGTGGCCACTGCTGAGTTTTCCAAATTTGCTGGCATATTGAGTGCAGCACTTTCACAGCATCATCTTTTAGGATTTGAAATAGCTCAGCTGGAATTCCATCACCTCCACTAGATTTGTTTGTGGTGATGCTTTCTAAGGCCCACTTGACTTCAATTCCAGGATGTCTATCTCTAGGAGAATGATCATACCATCATGGTTCTCCAGGTCATTAAGATTTGTGTGTGTGTGTGTGTGTGTGTATAGTTGTATAGTTCTGTGTATTCTTTCCACCTCTTCTTAATATTGTCTACTTCTGTTAGGTCCATACCATTTCTGTTCTTTATTGTGCCCATCTTTCTGTGAAATATTCCTTTGTTATCTCTAATTTTCTAGTCTTTCCTATTCTATTGTTTTCCTCTATTTCTTTGCATTGATCACTCCTTGTTATTCTTCGGAACTCTGCATTCAGATGGATATATCTTTTCTTTTCTCCTTTGCCTTTTGCTTCTCTTCTTTTCTGAGCTATTTGTAAGGCCTCCTCAGACAACCATTTTGCCTTTTTGCATTTCTTTTGCTTAGGGATGGATTAGATCACTGCCTTCAGCACAATGTCATGAACCTCCGTTCATAGTTCTTCAGGCTCTATCAGATCTAATTCCTTGAATCTATTTGTTACTTCCACTGTATAATCATAAAGGATTTGATTTAGGTCATACTTGAATCGTCTAGTGGCTTTCCCTACTCTCTTAAATTTAACTCTGAATTTTGCAATATGAAGTTCATGACCTGAGCCACAGTCAGCTCCTGGTCTTGCTTTTGCTGCCTGTATAGAGCATCTCCATCTTCAGCTGCAAAGAATAAAATTAATCTGATTTTTGTATTGACCATCTGGTGATGTCTATGTGTAAAGTCGTCTCTTGTGTTGTTGGGAGAGGGTGTTTACTATGAACAGTGCGTTCTCTAAGCAAAACTCTGTTAGCCTTTGCCCTGTTGCATTTTGTATTCCAAGGCCAAACTTGCCTGTTACTCCAGGTATCTCTTGACTTCCTACTTTTTCATTCCAGTCACCTATGATGAAAAGGAAATTAAAAAAAAAAAAAGTTAGTTCTAGCAGGTCTTGTAGGTTATTATAGAACTGTTCAACTTCAACTTCTTTGACAATAGTGGTTGGGGCATAGACTTGGATTGCTGTGATATTGAGTGATTTGCCTTGGAAACAAACAGAGGTCATTCTGTTATTTTTTGAGACTACACCTAAGTACTGCATTTTGGACTCTTTTATTGACTGTCATGGCTACTCCATTTTTCCTAAGGGATTCTTGCCCACAGTAGTAGATATAATGGTCATCTGAGTTAAATTCGCCCATTCCCATCCATTTTAGTTCACTGCTTCCTAAAATGTTGATGTTCACTCTTGCCATCTCCCATTTGACCACTTTCCATTTGCTTTGATACATGAACCTAACATTCCAATTTCCTATGCAATATTGTTCTTTACAAAAGCACTGGACTTTCCTTCCATCACGTCACATCCACAACTGCACATTGTTTTTGCTTTGGCTCAGCCTCTTCATTCTTTTTGGAGCTACTTCTCCACTTGTCCCCAGTCGCACGTTGGGCACCTACCAACCTGGGAGTTCATCTTTCAGTGTCCTATCTTTGTGCCTTTTCAAACTGTTCATGGGGTTTCCAAGGCAAGAATACTGAAGTGCTTTGCCATTCCCTTCTCCAGTGGACCATGTTTCGTCAGAACTCTCCACCATGACCCATCCATCTTGGGTGGCCCTACACGCCATGGCTCATAGTTTCGTTTGAATTAGACAAGGCTGTGGTCCATGTGATCAGTTTGACTAGTTTCTGCAATTGTGGTTTTCATTCTGTCTGCCCTCTGATTAATAAGGATAAGAGGCTTGTGGAAGCTTCCTGATGGGAGGGACTGTCTGTGGGAAATCTGCTCTGATGGGCAGGGACATGCTCAATAAATCTTTAATCCAATTTTCTGTTGATGGGTGGGGCTATGTTTCCTCCCTGGTAGGGGTAATGGCATTAATGGCGGCCTCCTTCAAAGGGACTTATGCCAGCATGCCACAGTTCCGGGACTGTTGTATTTAATACCGTTAACCCCGTGGCAGGGCACTGTTGACCCAAGCCTCCGCCAGAGACTCCTGGACACCCACAGGCAAGTCTGGCTCAGTCTTTTGTGGGGTCATGCCGCTTTCTCCTGGTTTCTGGTGGGCACAAGGTTTTGCTTGCACCGTCCAAGAGTCTGTTTCCCCAGTCCTGTGGAAGCTCTGTAGTCGAATCCCACTGGTGTTCAAAGTCAAATTCCCTGGAGGTTCTCAGTCCCTTTGCCAGATTCCCAGGTTGGGAAATCTGTTGTGGGCCCTAGAACTTCTGCAACAGTGTGAGAGCTTCTTTTGTAGAATTAATTGTTCTCCAGTTTGTGGGTCATCTGCTCAGTGGCTTTATGGTGGGACACATGGCGACCTCTTCCAAGAGGACTTATGCCACACGCCTTGGCTCCCAGGTCTGCAGCCAGAGCCCCTGTCCCTGTGGTGGGCCACTGCTGACTTGTGCCTCTGCAGGAGACACGCAAACACTCAAAGGCAGGTCTGGCTCAGTTTCTTGTGGGGTCCCTGGGTCCTGGTGTGTACGAGGTTTTGTTTGAGCCCTTCAAGCATCTCTGGTTGGTATGGGGTTTGATTCTAAATGTGATTTTGCCCCTCTTACTGTCTTATTGGGGCTTCTCTTTTGTTTGTGGATGTGGGGTATCTTTTTTTGGTGGGATCCAACATTCTCCTCTCGATGGTTCTTCAGTGGTTAGTTGCAATTTTGGATTTCTTGTAGGAGAATATGAGCACACATCCTTCTACTCCACCATCTTAAGGAAAACATATCAAGAATTGGGTGTCCCCAATCTCCTCCTTCACATATTCTAATACTGTCTCTCAGAGGTTTGATTTTATTGTGGGGAGAGTTCTCTTATATCTCTTCCAAAGAATGGGCAAACCTTCAGTCTGGGAGTCACTGCCTCTATGCTCTACCTACTGTAAAGCCAGAACAGGCAATGGCTGCTTAAACAGAGCTGATGAATGGGCAAATGAGGGGTCTCCATCATGAAGTAAATTTTCCCATCTGCATCGCTACATGTGAAAATGTCATACTGATCAGAGCAGTAAGTGCTCGGGAGGGAAGGGCAACATAATGACAGAGACAGTTTGGCATCTCATTTGATTCCCTCACAAAAAAATTTAACATTTTTGAAAAGATTGACTTTCTCCATGGAAATCCCTCTCCAATGTAAGCACTTGCTCGATGATGGGCTATTACAAATGCTTATGATCATGAGGATGAGATTTCTATAGCATCAGATGCTGTTATTACTTTGAATGAAATCACCGTGAAGACAATTTCAGGTCCCACAAGCAGCTCTTATCTTTAAGAAATCCCTGTGGATCAGAATACAATTTCCATAGCTTGGTTACCCAGGCAGCCAGGAAGCAGGGGCAAAGCCATTTGACACGGAGGGAGACCAAGGGCATGGGATGCCATGTGACCAAGAAAAGCATCAATAGGGCAAGGCAAAGGCTTGTAGCCTTTGTCTCTTGGGCTATCTCACCAGGAAAAGGGAAGATCTCAGTTTCAGGCCCGTGCAGTTTTCCCAAAGTTTGGACTTAATAGACTTTATGGGACTCCCTGGTGGTCTCCTGCCATGGTCCATGTATGCCCCAGATATTCTTTTTTTGGCAGCTATCAAAGTTCATCATCTTCCTCCTATCCATGTAGGTCACTGTGGAAATGACTTCTGTCACCAACAACAGCAAACATGTTCATACTGGGAAGGATGCTGAGGACACCAACATTGCAACAGTTACCAGGATGGCTGCCAATTCAAGATCATGGTGGATGCTGCCCAGCATCAGTGGTATCTACACTGGTGTTTTCTCCTTATGGAAGAGGATGACTGTGGACTCCAATACCAATTACATATTTTTTTTTTCTAAGTAAAAGAGCTCTTTTAGTTAGACATATTTTCACTTAGCAGGAAAACTGTTATCTCCCAACTCCTTGCAGCTACATGTAACTGTGAAAGTAAGTTCTGACCAATAAAGTTTAACCCGAAATACTCTGGGAGACTTCAGAGACTTCCTTTATAATGACGAAGGTATGGAGGGACTTCCCTTCCCCTTCCTTCTTATTTGGCCCAGAATGTAGCTGATGTAATGGTTGGAGCTCTAGCAGCCTAGATCATGAGATGGCCTCAGAATAGAAGTCACAGGTTGAGGATGATGGAGACTTACTCCCTAAAGGCCCCATGGAGCCACCGTATCAGCTTGTTTGTACCACTTTTACTTTGAGTCTTTATGTTTTTGTTTTTTTAATAGAAGCCAAGCTAATTTCCTTCATATTTACTAAATAAGTTCTTAGAAAATGCAAATAGCTATTGTCTACTATAATGTGAGACATTATCTTCCTGTTTTTAAAGAGAGATATGATTGACATGTAACACTGTGCTAGTTTCGATGTACAGCATAATGATTTGATATATGTATATATTGTGAAACAATAAGTTTTGGTTAAAATTCATCACCACATCTAGTTACAATTTCTTGTGTTGGGAACTTTTAAGATCTATTCTTTTAGCAAGTATACAACAACAGCATTGTATTAGAGTCACCATGCTGTATATTACATCTCCAGGACTTATTTATCTTACAACTGAAAATTTATACCTTTTGAGCCCATTTTCCCCATTCTCAACCCCTGCCTCTGGCAAGCACAAATCTGTTCTCTCTATCTATGAGTTTGGCTTTGGTTTTTACTTTTTATGTTCTAAACATAAATGAGAGCATACAGTATTTGTTTTTCTTGTCTGACTTGTTTCACTGGGTCTTTATGTTATAAGCAGTCATACCTATGGTGATACATACCAGTTGCTGTGGGAACCCTGGTTCCAAAGCTTCTGGAAACTATACAACAGGTCTCTGAGGTTTTCTCACTATCCATGGAGATCCCTTTGCCCTGTGCTCAGACGGAAGCTCATGGCAGCTGAGTGATGTCGCATAACGGATGAAGCACTCTGCTAGGCTCTCCCTTTCCTCTTCTTTCCCCCTGAAGTCTCCTCACATCATGCACCTTGACCCAGTCTTTCCTGTGGGGACCCACTTCCCTATCGGCTCCTCTGCCTCCCATCAGAATAGGCCCCCAGTGAACCAGCCCCAAGCTCAATACTAGGATGAAGACCATTCATGATCAAGTCATGATTTCTAACATAGTCTTTTCCCTGTAAAATGCGTATGATCTGTACCCCATTTCTGGTCTTCCTTTGAGATGGCCCCCTTAAAAAGACTGAGAAGTAGGTGGACATCTTGTAGTTAGGTTAGTCTTCTCCAGCTAGACTCTCATGGGGCACTGAGGAGCAGGACCGTGTGTGGTAATTTTCTCTGTGCTCACCAGACAAATTTGTCCTTGGGTCACACTTGCGCTCCTCGGTAGTAACTATGAAAGTGAAGTGTTAGCCACTCAGTCACGTCTGACTTTTTGTAAGCCTCTGGACTGTAGCCCGCCAAGCTCCTCTGTTTGTGGAATTCTCCAGGCAAGAATAATGGAGTGAGTAACCATTCTCTTCTTTAGGGTATCTTCCTGATCGAGGGATCAAACCCAGGTCTTCTGCATTGCAGGCAGATTCTTTAGTGTCTGAGAGACACTGAAGCTACCAGGGAAGCCCCAGTAACTATGAAAACTTAGAGATTTAAATATTTGTTCCACAGGTAATTTCTCCCTGCTACCTTCACTGAAATGAAAGGAGTATAGTCCCCTACCCTGTTGATGTTAAAGTTGGTCATGTGACTTGCTTTGACCAACAGAATGTGGGCAGAAGTGACACTGTGTGCGGTTTGTGTCTTAGGATGAGAGGTCTTAACGGGTATCCCACACTCTGCTCACCTCTGTGGGAATATCCAACTTATACCAAGAACATTCTGGATACAATGAGACACATGGAGGAGGGCTTCTCCAGTTAACAAGCAGAGCCCCTCCTGGCTAACCTATAGAACTGTGTGCTTGAAAATAAGGGAGTCCCATTTTAAGCTACTAGATTTGGGGCCTGATTTTAATGTATCATTATTTCAATTAAAACCAATACCCCCAAAACACCACTTGTGCCTTATAGCATCTCTTAAGTCCTTGGTGGAAAAATCAAATCTACTGGACATGAACTCAGGCCTATGAATAGGGACAATGGGGACCCAGCCTCTCCTCTGGGAGGCTCTGACTCTTGATGCCTCTTTTTCTTGAAAGATAAAAGGAGTGGACTCGGCACCCGCCTGGATGTGCCTCCTCCATCTGATCTGCGGGCCAGCTCCTTCCAAGACCTGCAGCTTCTGTGTTCTCTCACCAGCAAAAATTCTTTTCAAACTACTCTCTAAAAGGGAGCCAGAGCTGTCATTCTAGCTGTTCTTCAGAACATCTTAACTGACCATGTCAGCCTCATGCATACAAGCCTTCAGTGCTCTCTGTAAGTATTTAGTGCAAGTTCCCCTTTCTTAGCTGAATCAACAAGGCCTTTCTTGATCTGGCTTCTGCTGTGCCTGGCAGCTTCCCCTCCCCACCCCTCTACCCCTGACTCTAGAGAGCACCTGGAGTTCCCTAAGTCATCTTGCTGCCACTCACTAATGCTCTTGCTATATATCCCTTGTGTGCTCTCCCCTGCTCCCTGGGATGTGACGGTCAAGGTGACAGTGATAAGATTGACAAGAAGAACTTAACAGTCACAGAAAGAGGAAATTAATTTCTTTAATATAAAGTAAAGGATACAACTAACCACACAGAGAGGAGATACAGCAGCAGGCCCAGTCCAAAGGGGCATTATTTAAAATCTAGTTTAACCCTGGTGGCTCAGATGGTAAAGCATCTGCCTGCACTTCGGGAGACCTGGGTTCGATCCCTGGGCCGGCAAGATCCCCTGGAGAAGGAAGTGGCAATCCATTCCAGCACTCTTGCCTGGAAAATCCCATGGACATAAGAGCCTGGTAGGCTACAGTCCATGGGGTCGCGAAGAGTCAGACACGACTGAGTGACTTCACTTTCACTTTTCACTTTAACTGCAGTCACAGAGAGACCCAAATTCCTGATGCATCCTTTAAAACCCAGCTCAAGCCTCACCTCCTCCAGCCTTCCTTGGTCTTCTTTGCCACCTGCTGTTCCAAACCTGGGCCCTCAAGGGACTTAGTGCACTGTGGCATCACTGGACTGTCCAGGTCTAAGAACCCAGTTTGGGAGGCAGGGGGAGGCCAGGTAACCTGTCGTGTAATTTTCGTTCCCCAGATAGCACCTGGTACATTGTAGGTGCCCAGTGCCTGGTTAATGGGCACCCAGGCGTTTTGGGTTGGGAATGGGAAAGGCAGCAACATACCTGGTTGATATGTGCTCCTTGGGTGACAGGGGTTTGCCAAGGACTTGAAAGTGTGTCCTCGAAGCTTCCTTCCTGCCTCTGAGCTTGATTTGTAATGCAGCCAACGCAATTCTCTATGGCACAGAGCTGGCCACATCACTCCCCTTTTAAAAACCTTCCAAGAGCCCCCATTGCTCTGAGGTTGAAGTCTAAATCCTTCCAAGTGGCCTCCAAAGGAGGATTGCCATATTTAACAACTAAAAATACAGAACTTCCAGTAAAATGTGAATTTCCTATAAACAACAAATACTTTCCTAGTGTAACTGTGTCCTGGGAAATATTTGAGACATACTAAAATCAAACTACCGCACAATTGCACTCATCTCACACGCTGGTAAAGTAATGCTCAAAATTCTCCAAGCCAGTCTTCAGCAATACGTGAACCGTGAACTTCCAGATGTTCAAGCTGGTTTTAGAAAAGGCAGAGGAACCAGAGATTAAATTGCCAACATCTGCTGGATCATGGAAAAAGCAAGAGAGTTCCAGAAAAACATCTATTTCTGCTTAATTGACTATGCCAAAGCCTTTGACTGTGTGGATCACAGTAAACTGTGGAAAATTCTGAAAGAGATGGGAATACCAGACCTCCTGACCTGCCTCTTGAGAAATCTGTATGCAGGTCAGGAAGCAACAGTTAGAACTGGACATGGAACAACAGACTGGTTCCAAATAGGAAAAGGAGTACATCAAGGTTGTATATTGTCACCCTGCTTATTTAACTTCTATGCAGAATACATCATGAGAAACACTGGACTGGAAGAAGCACAAGCTGGAATCAAGATTGCTGGGAGAAATATCAATAACCTCAGATATGCAGGTGACACCACCCTTATGGCAGAAAGTGAAGAGGAGCTAAAAAACCTCTTGATGAAAGTGAAAGTGGAGAGCGAAAAAGTTGGCTTAAAGCTCAACATTCAGAAAACGAAGATCATGGCATCTGGTCCCATCACTTCATGGGAAATAGATGGGGAAACAGTGGAAACAGTGTCAGACTTTATTTTTGTGGCTCCAAAATCACGGCAGATGGGGACTGCAGCCATGAAATTAAAAGACACTTACTCCTTGGAAGGAAAGTTATGACCAACCTAGATAGCATATTGAAAAGCAGAGACATTACTTTGCCAACAAAGGTCCGTCTAGTCAAGGCTATGGTTTTTCCAGTAGTCATGTATGGATGTGAGAGTTGGACTGTGAAGAAAGCTGAGCACCAAAATATTGATGCTTTTGAAGTGTGGTGTTGGAGAAGACTCTTGAGAGTCCCTTGGACTGCAAGGAGATCCAACCAGTCCATTCTGAAGGAGATCAGCCCTGGGATTTCTTTGGAGGGAATGATGCTGAAGCTGAAACTCCAGTACTTTGGCCACCTCATGTGAAGAGCTGACTCATTGGAAAAGACTCTGATGCTGGGAGGGATTGGGGGCAGGAGGAGAAGAGGACCACAGAGGATGAGATGGCTGGATGGCATCACTGACTCGATGGACGTGAGTCTGAGTGAACTCCGGGAGTTGGTGATGGACAGGGAGGCCTGGCATGCTATGATTCATGGGGTCACAAAGAGTCGGACACCACTGAGTGACTGAACTGAAACTGAACTGAAAATCAAATTTTATTTATCTGAAATTCAAACTGGGTGTCCTGAATTGTTTCTGGCTGCTCTGTTTACAAAGGCTTCTACCCCAGCCCCACCTTCCTCTGCAGCCTCCGCTCTCACTAAGCCTCTGCCTCAGGTCTAATGAACCCCTTCCGTCCCTCCCTTTCTTCTTCAGTACTTGCTCCTGCAAAGAGTAAATGAATTAACACACAAAAGGTGCTTGAGAACAGTCTCTGCCCTAAGGGACTGACAAGGTCCTTGGCAGGAGATGTTGGAGTTTCAGTGTTATTTCCCAGCCACTGGGGCACAAAGGTCCCACAGCCCCCTCACCACCCCAGTTTGCCAGGCTAATTCTCACCCATCCTAGAGCAAACTGGTGATCTTAGACCTTCAGTCTCCTTCTTTGACAAGTCTTTTCCAATAATCTCTCAGATGAGATGCTTGGGGTATGTGTCCCCAAGCACCCTGCACTTATTGTATTTTATCTCTTATTACCCTTTGTCACGATCTCTTAGTATCAGGATCTCAGTTTCCCTACCAGGCTGTAACGTCTAGAGAGAAAGTGGTCCCATCTGTCTTGTTCCCTTCTTTTCCCTCCAGGGCCAGCACAGTGCCTGGAATTGGAGGTGGTATTCAGTGTTTCCTGAATGAATAAACAGCACTCTGAGGCCCCTATATTACTCAGAAGCTAGTTTCCTCGATACTTTTACCTGTTTGTGGTCAAGATCAAGAGAGGTCTTAACGCTGCCCAGTTGGGGTTCCCATTCCACTGGGGGAGCTCACTCCCAGTCCCAGCAGAGAGGATGCAGAAGAGCAGAGCCCCCATTTCAGTTCTTCATTGCTGTCTGCAAACCATGTTTACAAATTATTTCTCTGCCCTAAATCCAGTGTCCTCATCTGAGTTGTGGGGCCAGTAAAATCTACCTGGACAAGACTGGGGGCAGAATTAACTCTGGCGATGTCACAAGGGGCTCCAGAGGAGAGAAGCACTCAGCAAATGCTAGTTTTCTTCTCTTCCCTCTTAGAAGGCTCCCAAGGATTCTTTCTTTTAGACAGAATAAAAAGTTTGATAGCACGGGACAGTTACCTGGTCAGTTGGCATAAAGCAATGTACTTTGGTTTCAGATCAGAACCAGGAAACCCCACACTTTAAAGATAAGAAGGAGGAAATATGTGGAAGTGAGAGAGAGGCCACGTCCATAGACTTGAGAGAGAGAAAAAAGGGGCTGGAAGCAGTGGATCAATCATCAAGGTGAAAACTTAAAAGACGATTGATTTTCCTCCTTGATGTCCACGTTTGAAGGGCCTTGTTGGATTCCTCCTGGGAAATCAGCTTTGAGGCTCATTTCTGCTGCAGAAAAGTCATTTCCTCTGCGCTCCTGTTTCCAGTGGTTCCCCAAGCTCCTGGCAGGGAGCAAACCAATGTCCTTGGAGATGAGCAGCCTGACCTTGGGGCCGGTCCTTGCTCTTTCCCCAGAGCCGAGATGGTGTCCGAAGAGCCTGGAGTGGCTGTACCTGGGCTCAACCTGCTACACTGGCTATGTGGCCTTGGGTGAGCTTTGTTCACCTGTGTGACGATCGTCAGCCACTGTCCAGGAGGTACCAATGTGGGTTCTTGAAGGTCAGGGGTAAGTGGACAGGATGGGTGAGCCTGATGATGTGTCCGTGGGACCTGGAGTCAGAGTGTGAGAGCCAGAGTTTCCCAGGGCAGAGTTCAAGGAGTAAGCAGGGAAAGATGGGTGGAGGCAGGTACAGAGTGAGAAAGGCAGGGGACCAGGTGAAGATTTCTATGCTTGCTGGAGCCGTGGAGGACACGTGGAAGAGGATCTGGCATGTCCAAGATCCAAGTTTACCTGTACCTGGTTGAAGTGGGAAAATCTGGTTTAAAAGCCCAGGGTCAAGGTTGACTGCTGTGACTCTGATCCTGCAAGGATGGAATAAGGATTGCATGGGGGTAATGGATGAAAAACCCTGTCACAGAGGGCTTGGTAAATGGGCTGAGTCAGAAGAATATGAATCAGGCAAAGGACATAAGAATCAAATTGCAATGACTCTCGTTTGCCTCAGTGATCTGAGCCCTCGGCTGGACTCCTGGCCATTTCAGGGCTCCCACAACGTGTGGCCAAAATTGATCTTCCCTAGGCAGCAACCCAACCAAAAGCCTTCTCCATCAGCAGCCCCTTCAGCAGATGCTCTTCCTCTGGTTTCCTAAGGCAGATAAGACCCGTAGACCAAATCTGGCCCAATGTTTATTTTTGTCAATAAAGTTTTATTGAGGCAGAGCCATGCTCATCCACTTTCATGTGGTCTGTAGCTGCTTTCACGACACAACTGCAGAGCTGAGTCATGGCAACAAAGACTGTATGACCCACAAAGCCAAAAATATTTTCTATCTGGCCTTCCACAAGAAAATGTTTGCCAGTCCCTGGATTAGGTACATAAATGCTTATGGGTGAAGCCAGACTTGAGTCTTCCTTTACAACTCAAGTAACACCATCTTTTCCCAGAAGCTTGCAGGAAACTGCAGCCTAGACTTTGTTGTTCAAATGAGAGAAATAAGGAAAGAAGGAGAATTTCAGGGCTGGAAAGAGGGACATGTAGAAGAAATAGGATAGATGCTGGTCTGACAGAGACTTTCTAGCCTGCTCCCCAAGTGAGGAGCATCTGGGAAAAGAGGCAAATAGAACATATAAGTTAAGAGCAGACTGACTCAAGTTCAATTCAGTTCTGTTTCCTCTTTGCTTTGTGACCCTGGGCAAGTTACTTAACCTCTCTGAGCCTCCATTTTACTTCTCATAAAATAAAAGAGTAAAGGGCAAGAATAATAATTCCCATAGGGAAAAAAATCTAGAGAGGTCACACTTGTAAAGTATTGGTCATGCAGTCTGGTATATGGGGAGGATTTATAAAATGTCATTATTCTCATTATTATAAATAAGACTTAGGATGGAGAGAGGGACCTATGTCCCCTTTGTTCCCAAGCTTCTAGAAAGAAATAGCTTTTAAGTATCTGGAACATAATGAAAATTGTCCTGAGTACAGTAAACCTGCTGCGGAAATTGCAAAGCAGAGATTATCATTCTATAGATTCTGCAATAGTGTAATTATTAATGACTGTCCATCATATGCCAAAATAAAAGTTACTGTCCATTTTATTGGTGTTACCTCCTCCCCCCATTAAAACATTGACATATGAAAATTACTCAGCCAAGTTCTCTCATCTTTCTGATGAGCACCAACCTAGCTCCTTCAGCATCTCCTCCAGCTCCAGGTGGAAGGCAAAGCTTGGTCCTGAACACCCCATCTGTACCAGAGTCTGGTTGCTGCTGAAAGCTCTTCCCAGGCCTCTTTCCTCTCTCTCCCCACCCCCACAGGCCTTGTTCTCTGGGTGCAGGCTGGCTCCAGGGCCTCTGGATATGAATGGAGGATACGGGGTCTCTGGGAGGATCAGTCTGGGGTCAGTCTCTCTCTTTTACTCCCCAGTGGTATGTTGGCTAACCAGCTTTCTGAGGAAAAGAACTCTGAGTGGTAATATTTGCTGATTTTGGTTGTATAAATACTTCCACCTTGGCCATTTCAAGCTGCCAATGGCTTGCAAAATTCCTGAGCCAGTATGAGCTGGCTCCAGCACACCAGTGCCTCCTCCTTGCTGTGCCTACCCTACCCATCCTTTCCAGATATCCTGTTGGAGGGCACCCCTTAGCTCAACCTCTGCCAGACTCCCACCTAGCCCTGGGGTCCCCAGTGAGTTCTCCCAGGCTCTGGCCCTTCCAGCACCTCTGCCCCTGAATCTACAGGTTCATACCCTTCCTTACCCCAGAGCTAGCATTCTCTCTGTGACCCACTGGGTGTGGCACCAGCTTATAAACTGGTCTCTTCCTTAAGGGCTCAGCTGCCCCTCCCCATCTTTAAATTGTGACCTTCATTCGAGCTTTACCATTATTCTTAGACTTGGCTGCAGCCTCCTCAGTGGTTTCCCAGGCCTCAGACCCTCTCTCTCCAGTCCATTCTCCATACAGCCTTCTGAACAATTTTTCTAAACCATAAATAAAATTGTATTACTCCGATCCCATCACTTCATGGCAAATAGATAGGGAAACAGTGGAAACAGTGGCTGACTTTATTTTTCTGGCCTCTAAAATCACTGCAGATGGTAATTGCAGCCATGAAATTAAAAGATGCTTACTCCTTGGAAGGAAAGTTATGACCAACCTAGACAGCATATTAAAAAGCAGAGACATCACTTTGTCAACAAAGGTCTGTCTAGTCAAGGCTATGGTTTTTCCAGTAGTCATTATGGATGTGAGAGTTGGACTATAAAGAAAGCTGAGTGCAGAAGAATTGAAGCTTTTGAACTGTGGTGTTGAAGAAGACTCTTGAGAGTCCCTTGGACTGCAAGGAGATCCAACCAGTCCATTCTGAAGGAGATCAGTCCTGGGTGTTCATTGGAAGGACTGATGTTGAAGCTGAAACTCCAATACTTGGGCCACCTTATGTGAAGGACTGACTCATCTGAAAAAATCCTGATGCTGGGAAAGATTGAGGGCAGAAGGAGCAGGGGACAACAGAAGATGAGATGGTTGGATGGCATCACCGACTCAATGGACATGGGTTTGGGTGGACTCCGGGAGTTGGTGATGGACAGGGAGGCCTGGCGTGCTACGGTTCATGGGGTTGCAAAGAGTCGGACACGACTGAGCAACTGAACTGAACTGAACTCTCCTGCTTAAAAAGAACAAAAGCAAAACAAAACAATTTCCCTATTACCTACAGGGTAAAGCAAGGAATGCCTTTTGTTGTGAATGTGGGTTTTTTGCTTTGTTTTGCTTGGGGGTCATTTTCGGATCTCAGGTACAAAGGGTCAAGCTATCACACTCCTTGTTCTGAAAGATGCTTGTATCATGATCTGTACAAGACCCCCTCTGATTTCATTTATGTATGTGCAATCTCCTTTCTCACTATTCCTCTTATAATGACAGCCACACAAATTGTACTTTATTAAAATGTATATTCTTTCATTTGTACGTATCTTTGGAAAGTAAGGATTGTTTTAATCGCCATTAAACAGATCTGAGCTCAGGACCTGCCCTGTTTCTTCTCTCTTTGCTCGGCACTGTGTTAACTCTTGCCCACTCTATTGTGCCCGTGTCTGGTTCCATTGCTGCAATTGCTTTGCAGAACAGCTGAATTACCTCCGACTCCCTCTCCACACATCATACCACCATGAGTACTCCTGGCATATCCCTGTGGACTGGTGTGAGAATTTTTCTGCAGAATTGTGGAGTCGTGGGGGCATCTGCTTCCTCAGTTGATGAAGTCCTGCCATGTTGCTCTCCAGTGTGGCTGCACTGTCCATATTCCAGCTTCCCATTCAACCCCTCCCCACCTCTCCAATCCTACCTCCTGCCACGGCCCCCATCCTAAGTTTCTGCCACCTGATATACTCTTACTAATTCACTGAAGGTGAATGTTTGGACACCAACTCCCTAGTTTCACAGATTGGGACACTCAGATCCAGAGAGGAGACATTAATGACTCATGTTCACATACCATAGAATGGCTTACCTAGCAGAGCCCGAGTCTCTTGATGATTCAAGACAATTTCACTGAACTCCAAGGTCAAAATTTTCACCCATTTTGCAGAGGGGGGAAAAGGCAATTACAGAATTATGAAGTCACAAACTTTAGGTTACATGGAAAGTTAGAAGAAGAGGAAAAAAATCATGGTTCTTTTGTTTGTGAAATCCTACCTACCTACAAAATAAGCAAGCACTGGACACTCGTGTCAAAGTAGCCCAGGGGGCTGTGCTGGACTTCCTCCTGGTCACGCAAGGCAGCAACAGCCAGGGATCAGATGGCCCTCCCCACTGTGCTCACTTGTCATCTGGCACCAGCCTCTGAGGCCTGGGTGATCGAATGCGTCTTTTATCAGCCTAGTCTTCCTGAGGCTTCAACCAGGGACGGTGCAATTAGAGTGAAGTTTGTTTCCAAGTAATTGTCAATTATTCCAATGGATCAAAGTTAGTTTGGGAAACCCGAGGCTAAATTTAAAAGTCAGTTTAAGCTTATGAGATAGTTTGGGGACAATAATAATGTAAACAAGCAGGCTCTTTAATACATTTTAAGTGAATTCATTTCATTGTTCATGGTTTGTTTTTGTTTTCCTTTTTATCTCTGGTCCCCCCTCCACCTTCATGGCTTCATTCCTAAACTGAGCAAAGGTTTAGAAGGGAAAGGATGAAGCTGGGAACAAAGTGATGCTATGTCTGGCATCCATAGGGTTCTCCTTCACTTAGACCAGTCCACAGGTTGTCTCTAGAGAGTGGTTCCCACATTGAGCTAGGAAGGGGCCCTCCCATCTTGCAGGGTCACTAGATGCCCATGGTCTACAAGTCCAGACTGTATCACTCCCCAGATTCTGCAGCAAAAAACAGGAAAATGGTCTCCTTTAGTGCCTATTCTTTATGCAAGCACAGCTCCATCCCACCTCCACACCTCTGCCTCCCCTTGGCTCCCCAAATCCACCCACAAGTTGCAGGCAGTTTAACAGGCAGATCTAATCTCACCAAAATTTCAAAGCCATCCAGTCAACACACTTTATCTCTGCTTTTCTTTGCCTGTCCTTCTCCTCCCAAGCTGCATCACAGCAGAGACCTGTTAGAGACCTCTCCCGCATTTGGCTCTGGCACCTTCCACTGGAACTCATAATGGAGGAATACAAAGTCTTCAGTGTTTCTGATATATTGCATAGTATGGCTAAGAGCATGAGCTCTGGAGGTTGGAACCCTGGGTTTTATGTTGTGTGAACCCGAGCAAGTTACTTAACCTCTCTGTGCCTAGGTTCCTAGGGATAGCAAAACAGAAGTACTAATAAGTACCTACCTATTATAGGACCTACTCCATAGGCTTGTTGGTGAGTTAAAATATGTCAGTAACCTTGTTAATATGCTAAGAACAATGCCTGGCTTACAGTAAGTGCAGTGTAAGTGTTTGCTATCATGAGACTGATGGATGATGGCGATGATGGTGATGTGGGCAGCTTCAGGGAGGGAAGTGAGATGGGGATTGGTTGAACTGATTACTTCTGGATCATCTTCCCTTCACTGTCCTCGGTGCTGTGATTCTACGTCTATGCAAAGGAGGCTCCAGGAAACTAGCATTAAGCTGACTGGAATGAAATCATTCCCTGGATTGAGATCAGCGATAGGAAGAAATTCTGGACATCCAGGAGGGTGGGGCTCACCAGTAGACGGTTACTGATACAAGGCTGCCGCCAAGATGGCTCACATTTATCTTTTTAGGAAAGAGAATGAGTATCCTGTCACACCAGACATTTGTAGTTTCTAGTTACTCAAAGCATGGTCCCGGGAGGAACAGCATGAGCTTTAGCCCTGATGTTTATCAGATATACAGAATCCCAGGTCTGTCCCAAATCTACTATATCAGAATCTGTATTTTAATAAGACCCCCCAGGTGATTTCTATGTACATTACAGTTTGAGAAGCACTCTTGTTATCTAAAGCTTCCCTGGCAGCTCAGCTGGTAAGGAATCTGTTTGGGTTGGGAAGATCCCCTGAAGAAGGGAAATGGCAACCCACTCCAGTATTCTTGCCTGGAGAATCCCATGGACAGAGGAAATTGGGAGGCTACAGTCCATGGGGTCACAAAGAGCTGGACACAACTGAGAGATTTTCACTTCCCCTCACTTGTTATCTAAATGCCAGGGGGGATTCCACAACCCTCCCCTGAGGTCTCACTGGACTGTATGTGCCATGCAGGCAGGGACTGTGCCTGTTTTATTCTCTACTGCATCCTTAGCTCTTGGCCTCCTGCCTACCACATAGTGAGCTCTCATAAATAACCAGCAGAGAGACGCATGAATGAGTAACTGAGCGTGTGAATGGATGACTACTGATCTCCAAACTCTGCCTTGTTTGGGGACCTCAGTGAATAGGGCTAGGATATCCCAGCAGGAGACAAACAGGTGACCAGACAGATGCCTCTGCAGCACCTAAGTCACTGCCCGGATCAAGTGAGCTTGGCTTGAGGGACTTGAGACTTGCCGTTTTGTGCAACTGGGCAGAGCTGGGGCCTACAGGGCCTGACCTCGTGTCTACCACTCTGCTCTCAGAGTGATCTCAGTGGGTCTCTGCCCTCAGTCTCGAGTGTCCTGACAGAGGCAGAAACCAGGTCAGTCTGACACGACCTGTTCTAAATGTGCCTGTGCAGCCAGACAGTGCACCTGAGTTCACATCTGGGCATTCAGCGTCCAGCCCCTTCAGACCCTGGGTGCTTTCCTGGGTGCAGACAACGGCTTCAGAGACTTATTCTCTCCAAGGCTTTGAAAATATAAATGACTCTCGCCTGTTTCCAGACTTGCAGTCCCAACCAGACTTGCACAATCCCTCAAGGGTCAACAAATTGTGGTTGGGCAATTGCCTTTGCAAGTGTTTTTAAATTCTCTAGCACGTCATTCATCTGGGCCAAGAGGCAAGCGACAAGCATAGTAACTCAGTGTTTGATTGTAGTGACCTCTTCCTCTTCTTTCGGAAGTCTTTTATCCCTGCTAATATTTGCTCTAACCTTTACAAGTCTAAAGATTATGCTAAAGATCTGTCCAAAGGACTGGGGGCCGTGTGTGATAGCCCTAAGGCTTTTGAAGATCTGTGGGCAGCTCACAGAGAACCCCGCTGTGGAGGGCCTTCTTTATCTCATTTCCAGCCAGGCCCTTCTTCTGCCATCACTTAACTACAGGAGACTCTTTAAGGACGGAGGCAGACGGGAATTCAGTGTTTGATGTGGAACAGACCAGGCCTTGGATCCCAGCTAGAGAGGGGAATGGGAGAGCTCTGGGAACAATGGGATTGCAGCTCACTGGGCATGAGGGCATCGAGGTGCCCACACACCTGTGAAGTGTGAGGCTCATCCCCTCCTCTTACCTGTCCCCTACTCTGCTGTGTCCCTCTCCCCTGCACTGCCTCGAAGCAAAACATCCCTACTCCCTATTTGCCTGATGAGCTGGTTTAGTGTGGCAGGCATCGTGGTTGCCAACTCCCAACCTCCATTTCTACCCCAGACATTCCCCTTCCCAGAGGAGCCCTATTTTGTTGACTATTAACTTTTCTCCTCTTGCCCTGAGCCTTGGGAGGAGTGGACACAGCCTTTAGGTGCCTCCTGAGTCTAAACAGTTCTTGGTTGTTCCTATTTGCACCACGGAAAACTGGACCTCAAGCCTGCAGGGGAGTTTCTGAGATGGATTAACTTGCTCCTGAAAACAGACCCTTGGTAAAGAAGG
Organism: Oryx dammah; assembly: GCF_014754425.2. Classification (NCBI taxonomy): domain Eukaryota; kingdom Metazoa; phylum Chordata; class Mammalia; order Artiodactyla; family Bovidae; genus Oryx; species Oryx dammah. The sequence continues at coordinate 109,201,301 of NW_024070212.1, forward strand.
TATTGTCTTTTTCTCATTGTGTTGATGTGGTGCTGGAAATGGTCACAGCTATGGGAAGAACCAGACTTAAGACAAAGCTAAGATGTTTTAGGTGTCAGAGAAAATATAAAAGGAGGCTGAATCCTTGATGACATCTATGGACCACTGAATTAATCAACCCGGGAGCTGCCCTACCTCTGGACTGGTTGTAACACGAGCTAATAAATCTTCCCATTGTCTGGAGATGTTGAGTTGCATTTTCTGCAGCCAAAAAGGAAAACGCAAAATGCATGAATAGATGTAGACGTCTCAGGAGGGGCTGTGGTGCTCCTGTCTCCTTTATGGTGACTGATCTAAAGAGAAATCCGGGCCTCAGTGTCAAGCGCTCTGCCTCCTGTAAACACACACACACCCCCATGTGCTTCATGCCACTCACACAGACACATGTCAACATCAGCCAAGAAGTGAAGGTAATTATGCGAATATTCTTACAAGAAGAACCTAGTTATGCTTAAAGTCCAAGAACGAGGGTCCAGTTTTGTTCAGATCAGGGGAATGAAGCACCACCAGGTGGGACTTATTAGTGGCATTTATTAGTATCTTGTCCTTGAGCTTAGGGACTAATTGATGCAAGTTTTCTACGAGAGGGCTTTGGCAACCATAATTCTGCTGCTAAAACTGAAACTCGTAATTTTGATGCTAAATGGTCCTTCTGTTCCGAGCTCATTTTGTAATTCAAGAGATACAAAATATCTGATGTATAAAGTTCTTATGAGGAAGATGGTGCCAAGCCTGCTGAATTGAGCCCTGCCCATGCCAGCCTGCTGGGGTCCCAGGAGTCAGCTTTGCATCTATCCATCGTTTTTAGGAAAGCAGAAGCTAGAGTCTTGCATCTTTCTCCAGAGAGAGAGATTTGCACACAAGAAATTAATTGTCCCAGAATGGGGTATGGTGGAGGCAGGGAGGGGGGCTCTCAGGGGCCCCTGAAAGGGAATGAATGAAAGAGACAGGGTCAAGCAGAGAGAGACTGAGCTGAGATGTAGTAGTTTTGACAGCTCTTAGCAGATCCCACAGGGAGCTCTGGAACTAGGGTGGCCCTTCCGAGTTGCCCTGAATTAAAATAAGAGGACTGGGCCTTTGAACTTACTCACAGACTAGGGATGTGGGCTGTCCCTTGGGAAGGCATGTAACTTGGCAGGGCAGCAGCCTCTGAAGGAAGGAGGGCAACTCCCGGGGAGGTAACCTGGGGCTGTCAGCGGCAACGTTCCTGACCACCTGGGGGGTAAATGCCTTAGTCCTGCAGGAGAGCTCTGTGTGGCACTCCACAGCGTTCACTGCACATCTGATGGGGATACTGGAAAGTGCTGAGCAGAAACGCCATCTTACTCCATTTCCCAGCAGCTCCCAGATTGCACATTGTTGGCACTTTGTAAATATTGCTGGCTAAATGATGATGGGCATGCAGGACCAAGTGGGGGCAACAATGAAAACATCATGCTTTATCCTCTTTTTTAAACTGCTTCCCCATTCAGAGAGCTCACTGTTACCTCCAAAGCTGTCAGACCTGGTTTAAGTGGCATAGATCTGCTTCAAATAAGGGAAGCCACCGCACTGGCTGGGATTGTTTGTCAACTCTTTGGGGCTGGGGGTGGGAGGCAGTTAAAGCATTACTGCCTAGCATACAACAGTAAAATTCAGGTGGTTCAAGCGTTAGATATAAAGGAATTAAAATCATAAAAACATTAGAGGAGCATTCTAGAAGAATGCTTATATCAACTGGGGGTTGGTTAGGCCTTAGATAGGTATCACTAAGTGTCACTAAGCATTCAAGCATTTCTAAGCAAAAACAGTAAAGAAAAAGATTGATGAATTTGATTACTTAAAAAGAAAATTTTCACTGCACCTAAAAACCACCATAAGCAAAACTGAAAGGCAAGTGACACACTGAGGGAAATATAATAAACATATATTATAAACAAAAGGTTAATGTATATGAAGAGCTTTCAGAAGTCAAAAAGAAAAAGATAACCACCCCCCTAAAAATGGGCAATTGACATAAGTGGGCAATTCACTAAAGAAAACTTACAAGTAGACAAGAAACGTGAGGAAACGTTCAGCCTCACTGCAAACAAAAGATATGCAAATTAAATCAACAATGAGTGTGGGGAATTGGGCATTCTTATTCCCTGCTGGAGGGCGTGCAAATTGGTGCAACCTTTTTAGAGGGCAATTTGGCAATATTTATCAAAAGTCTTAAAAACATTGCATGCAGATCTTTGACTCAGCAGTTTTATTTCTAGGAATTTAAATGATCGAAGGAAATATATGTGCAACTATTTATATATGGATCAGTTTATTCCATAAAGAATTATTTATGTTGGTGAAACCTGGAAATAATCTGCATATCCATAAGCAGTTGGTTAAATTATGGAATATCCATACTGTGGGAGGCTATGGAACCATTAAAATGAAGTTACAGATTATTTGCTGAAATGTTTGTAATATATTAGTAAGTGGAAAAAACAGCCTACAGAATAATATAGATAACACCATAACTGTGCGTGTGTTTGTGTTTGTGTGTACCTAGAAACATTTATTTTCTAAATATTTACTTTTCACTTGGCAGTAGATTACCAGTCTTTATTTCCCTTGTGTTTCTCTGTGAGCTGTCCAAATTTTCTCTATTAGTGAAGAACGACTTTTGCATTTAGGAAATAAAATGTCAAGAACAAAATAATCGAATTTGGTTAAATTAGTAAAAATAATGTAATTGATAGTTTTATGAGTATCAGGAATGGACCCTTGACGCCAAGGTGGGTTAGACCTGGACCTGTCTCACTTTTGAAGCTGAGGATTGACAGCCAGAGTGAAGCTCACCTGAATTCCACGAAAGATGTCCAGTGTGAAGTTATTGATGGTATAAGACCATAGGTGGCTTGATTGCAAGGATGATTCCTGAGCATCTCTGTGACGAGAACAGGCGATGAGCTGAAAGAAGGTATGAATGACTGGCACAATTAGTAAACATGCCTTCTACTCCTCCTCTCTTATGAAGAAGTTTACTGCATAAAAAAGCTTGTTCCTTGCTCCTGTGGGAAACACAGTGTTCTTTTCACCAAGATATCCTGATTTTGAGCAGAGGTTGAGACCAGATGGAGGCCACTTTCCACCTCAGTTCTGTTCCCCAGGTCTGTCCCTCCCTCCCACTCTTGTCTAATTCTGCGTCTTTCACTGTAGAGACAGTTGGATGTTCTATACAAAGAGGTTTTGTATTAACCTTGGACCCCAGGTACAGAGGCATGAAACTCCTGAGGGCCCCCAGTACAGATTGTATGACTCAGCTTTACTACTGGAATAGATGTTGAAACCGTAGCTAAGCTTGGGTGCGTTGGCAGGTGGATGGATGAACAAATGGATGGATGGATATCAGGTCACACTTAGCTAAAAGCAGGGAGTGGAAAAGGTAGAAATTGGAAAGTAGGGTAAGGCTGGAAGTGACTGGGAATATTGACAAATGAGAACTGAGGTGCTCTCCATTCATTCTTACCTTCCCTGATGTCCACTGTTAACCCTCCCTCTCTCTTCAGGAATGAGTGACACTCCACCCCGACCACAGTGCCTGGAGCTCTCACTGCTGTCTTTTGTATCTACAGAGAAGCTGCCATTGTGTGTCCTATATATGTGCTTATCTGCCTCCCCTTCTAGACAAGGAATCCTCTGAAGACAGTGATTTTTGATTTAGTCAGTTATCTTTCGGGGGCAGGTTAGAGAAAGCCCAATCCAAACTGGATTTAGCACAAGAGAATTTATGTCTCTTATAACTGTTATGAACCAGAGGATAGGACGGGTTTTAGGTGTAGTTTGGTTCAGGGGTTCAGGCAATTTCACCAAGGAAGACCTGGTTTCTCTCTCCATTTCTGTGCTTCTTTCTCTCAGGTTGGCTCTGTTCTCAGACAGACATTTCCCTTGTGCAGCGCACCAGCTCCAGCAATCACATCCTCTCTTCTCTAAGCTCAGACAAGGAAACATTCTAGAATCAGCTCTCCCTCCCTTGACTGCCTGAGCCTTATTTCATCCTCAGCTTCTGATAGGACCTTGTGCTTACTCCTGAGCCAATCACTGTGGCCAGATGAAGGCAGAGCTTTCTGATTGGCTTACGTTTAGACTGGGAAAGAGGTCTTTGCCCAGAGCTAGAGGCTGGGTATCTTAGAAGAAGGGTGAGGATGGTGATTTGCACAAGGGACAGATGCCCATGGCAGACCATGTCTTCTTCACCACCTGGCACATAGTTGGCATCAATACTTGCTACTTCCAGGACCCCACCCTGACAGAGAACACGGTGTGAGCTTGTCATGGAAGCCCTCCAAGACTTCAGTAGCCCAGCGGGGGCTCTGTGTCCCTGTGTTTCATCTACCAATCCCTCCCCCAGATTTCCTGCGGTCCTGGAAGCTGTCAGCAGGTCAGCCCACTCCTCCTCATTCCAGAGCTCTGGGCCACACATATTTGAAATTAATGCAAACCTAGAAAACTGTGATTTGGGTTTTTTCCTCTTCTTCCCAGCATGGATTTTGCTCAGCCAGCCAGAACTGGTGGTCACTGACACTACTGCCCAGATCTGTGCAGTAATAACGATCCCACTAACAACAATAACAGTCACTATTATACCAACTTCCACTTTAAAGGTCTACAATGCACCAAACCCTTTAACTGAATCACCACATGTCTGCACAGTAGCTTTGCAGTATAGTGTAATTGAGTCCACCACAGGCTTTGCCTACCTCTATATCCAAATGGGATCACTTTACTAACAACCACTCAGATTTCACAGACTTGTTGCCTGCAAATTCTGGGGCATAATCTTCCACCCCCTACAAATGTATCTGTGGGTTCCCATCTAATATGGGCTCACAGGCTCTGCCAAGATTTCCATGGTCTCCATTCTGTTGCACCCAGGTCCTTGCCACTGAGCCATGAGGCACTGTGTTTCCTGCCACTGCGTGGTGGCACATTTGGGGATGATGCCTCTCTCCTCCTCTCTGCTCTGCCATGTACTGTTAATGGGGCCCTAGAGCAGATCTGTTTGTTTCCTGATATACAATATAGCAGGCTTCCCAGGTGGCTTTAGTGGTAAAGAACCCGCCTGCCAATGCAGGAGACATAAGAGAAGTTGGTTTGACCCCAGGGTCAGGAAGATCCCCTGGGGGAGGGCATGGCAACCCACTGCAGTATTCTTGCCTGGAGAATTCCATGGACAGAGGAGCCTGGCAGGCTACAATCCATAGGGCTGCAAACAGTCAGACACGACTGAAGCGACTTGGCATGTGTGCACAGATACAATACAGAGACTGAATTGTATACCCCATCACACACACCCTAACCACTGCATGCTGGTTTGAAACCAGTGGGAACTAGGCTGGGGAAAAGGCACAAGCAACAGAAACCACGCTGAGCTCAAGAAGCACGCCTCCCTGCCCTCTCTCTTTTTTTCTTTCTCCTTCTTCCCTCTCCTCCACAAACTCAACCCAAAGACTGTTTCACAGGGACAAGTTTGTATGTCTGATTCTCCTTTCTCAGGACTTTCTCCTAACTGGCTGAGAGTGGGCCTTCAGTAAATACCTGGTAAATGACTGGTTAGTTAAACGGATAAAATACTGAATCAGTTCTTATGCCAAATAGTTTCTGGAGAGCCCCCTCCACATATATCTGGATTTCAGAGACTCAAGTCTGCATCCTTATTAGTTAGGCTGGTATGATTCTCCCTCATTTTACAGATTTAAGAAAATGAGGCCCAGAGAAGTTAAGTCACTAGTTCAAAGTCACACAGCTAACAAGGGGCAGAGCTGGGATTTAAATCCAGGACTAACTGATGCTCAAATCCTTTCCTTTTCCCACTCCACTATCTCTACAGAAAGACACTGGACTTGTGATTAACGAGGCGGCTGATTCTACCTTGTGCTGGAACTACCTCTGTGGTGCCTGCTGTGGGGTACGGCCTCCCAGACAATGCTGACACTGCCTACTTCTCTATTGCACCCTTAGATATAACCAATCCAGGCTAAAGGTCCCCAAGGATGGCCCACCCCAGTGTCTGGCTTGCCTGCCTGTTCTGGGAGAGGACAGCTCTATCATCTGAGCCTGATTTTTCCTGCTCACCTACCACTCACACAGCTACATCTGAGAGGTCAACGCTGTTTTGCAAGTCCTCCTGACCTCACCAAATGCCACATCCTTTCCCAACTCGCTCTGGTTTGGAGGCACAGCAATCTTGAACAATGTCTCCAGGGCTTGTGGAGAAGATGGGTCAGCCTTTTGGCTTCAATTCCACTGGTAGAACAGGACCTTTTGGGATCAGAGGTTCCTGGCCCACTAGCAAGAGAGTCATGCCTGCCACATGAGCTGAGATGGGTCCTGTAAGTCTCACAGCACAGTCTCCCTATTCTGGATATGTGCTCTTCCTTACTGACAGGCTTCTGACCCAGCCTCTGGTTTTCCCCTTCATTTCTAAACTCCTGAATTATAGCAGTTTGTTTTGACTGGGGCCTTGCCTCTCATCTGCTAAGATTCCTCCATGCCTCTCTCCAGACTGGCCTTGATACTTCTGTCTGTAGGCTCCTACAGTATATTCTCAGCCTGAGATAATCAGGGCCACCTATCGTTGCCTTTTTCCTGCTTCTGAGAGCAACACTTTAGGTATTGATCTTGGCCAAGATCAGACAAAGTTCACCGCTTGAACTTTGGAATTTAGACTGCTGGACCCTCTCTCAAGCCTGAGTAGCCTTGGCCCTAAATCACTGCCTGGCAGAGGCCCCATCTGGACTTCTATGTGGACAGAGCTGAAAGCTGTGCAATTGATTTCCAGTGGGATAGTTTGGAGGTGTCCTGTTACAATGGCATAAGTGGGGCCTCCGTAAATTTATAGACCCAATTCTGAAGACTGGAGCCAGAAAATGCAGAGTAGCAATGCCAGGCTAGCATCTGGACTCCACCCTGCAAGAATCACTAAACAAGGATTGGAGATTACTTTCACAAGATTGTATGCATATATGTGTGCCTGTGTGCATTTTAATAGAGGCATTTCTATGACTTTTATTAATTATAGCAAACATTTACTCAAACTTATTATGTACCAGACACTGTTCTAATCACTGATGCATTTGCATATATTAACTGTTTTAATCCTTATCACTATAGGTGATAATCCTACAAGACAGGCACTATTGTTAATTTCATTTTATTCATGAAGAAACTAAAGCATTGAGAGATTGACTAGTATAACTCAAGATCACACAGCCAGCAAGATGTGGAACTGGTGTTTAAAGCCAGATCTTTGTGAATCTCAAAACTTCATGTTTGATTATTAAAGTCTCAAAGATACTTATGACCCAACAAAGACTATAAAACTTCACCAAAGAAGAAGCCCCCCCCCAAAAAAAGGAAAATAGCTTTATTGGGTCAAAGTACAGGTAAAGGAGCATTAGAAAAAATGACATCTACTGTGGCTCAACAGCACTTGCTCTCAGGACTCGGCATATGTTTTTCATTTCCTTGTCATGAGAAATGTGTGGAGCAGCCTCAAAACCCCCATTTTACAGCTGAGTAAAGTGTGGCTCAGTGAGGCTCCATCATTTGTCTGTAGACACTGACATACTAGCACATAGGGGCTTGAGATGCAAACCCAGGCCTGTTTGAATCTCAAACTGGTCTTGTGTGAGGGATGACTTCCTATCACACTCTTGGTACCATGGTCAGCGGCAGTGGTGTGAGAAGGAACGCTGCGCTTCTCTTCCATCTCATCTTACCTGTTTCCTCTCCTCTGCCACCTCATCCACCACACCTGTCCCTCTTCACTGGCTGAGGATTAAGTTAGGAAAACAAAAGTGAAATGAGCGGTGCTTTGCCACTCCATCCCTGGAGACGGCAACTTACACGGGTCTGACGCTGTTGATGATGTTCTATCGATTTCCCCTCTAATTGCTGCAGCTAGATCTATATTCATTTTCTGTCTCAAACTTCCCTTTTGTTGGTTCAATCAGCTAAGTGAAGGGCCCATTTCTCAATGCTCCTGTCCTGAAAAGCCAAAGAATTTTCAGATGAAGATCTCTCTTCATAAGTCAATGAGGTCAGCAGATCAGAGACAAAGAGGGTCAGAATTGGATGACCTCTTTTGAAGACCTGGCAAAGAACATGACTGGAAACAGAAGGCCTAGGAGACAGATCCACCTGGCAAGAAGCAGAAATGTTCCACCTTGAGTTCACAAATCAGGCATCCATCATTCATTCATCACCTTTATTGAAGATCCCATTGTGGAATCTAGAAATATTCAGGACATGGGCCCTGGTTTGGTGGAGTTAAATGTGAGTTCAATAGATGTTAACCAAATAGTCTCCTAGAGAAAAAAATTTTACTGTGAAAAATGTCAACTGTAAGGACCAAGGAATGAATCTCAGGGCGGAAATCAGAATTGGATCAAGCAAGACTCAGATTTCCTTTGTTAACTCAGCAAACTTTTCTGAGCCACCCAACTCAAGATGTACAATGAAGAGAGCAAAGCACTGAGAGGATCTCCAATCAGGACAAGAGGTGGGGTCTTTTTCCCAGAAGTTCACTACAAATGGAAAAGCCAGTTACTATAGCAATTGCATCTGCTTGCATAGGACCTTACGTGGGGAATGGGATGTATGAAAAATCAACTCTCATCCTTGGTGATCTGCCTATGGTTTTGGCTTTTGGGTAAACCTGGCACTCACCCTTGGTGTTCACTCTCAAATATTCTTTCCTTCTTCAAGAGGCATTGGAGGCTGCTTAGTCTCCATTCTTGGAATCTGTCTACACCCTATCTTTCCATCTCAGCCCAGTTACTGATTTTCACCAGACAATTCTTCCCCCAACCCTCTAGTCATCATCCCAGGTGAGTTCTATAAGGCATTCTGAGGCATCAGTCAGGATAGATTAGATTATGCTGCAATAACAAATATCCCCCTACTATCAGTGACTTAGGGCTTCCCTGGTAGCTCCTCTGATGAAGAATCCACCTGCAATGCAGGAGACCCTGGTTCGATTCCTGGGTCAGGAAGATCCCCTGGAGAAAGGGGCTAACCACTCCAGTATTCATGGGCTTCCCTAGTGGCTCAGATGGTAAAGAATCCACCTGCAAAGCAGGAGAACTGGGTTTGAGCCCTAGTTTGGAAAGATCCCTCAGAGGAGGGCATAGAAACCCACTCTAGTATTCTCATCTGGAGAATCCCCTTGGACAGAGGTGCCTGGTGGCCTACAGTCTATGGGGTCACAGAAGAGTTGGACACGACTCAGCAACTAAGCACATGCACACACACACACACACACACACACACACACACACACACCTCAGTTCAGTTCAGTTGCTCAGTCGTGTCCGACTCTTTGTGACCCCAGGGACTGCAGTGCACCAGGCTTCCCTGTCCATCACCAACACCCAGAGTTTACTCAAACGCATGTCCATCATGTTGGTAATGCCATCCAACCATCTCATCCTCTACCATCTTATCCTCTATCATCTCCTTCTCCTCCTGCCTTCAGTCTTTCCCAGAATCAGGGTCTTTTCCAATGAGTTGGTTCTTCACATCAGGTGGCCAAAGTATTGGGGTTTCAGCTTCAGCTTCAGTCCTTCCAATGAATATTCAAGACTGATTTCTCTTAGGATTGACTAGTTGGATCTCCTTGTAGTCCAAGGGACTCTCAAGAGTCTTCTCCAACACCACACTTCAAAAGCATCAATTCTTCAGTGCTCAGCTTTCTTTATAGTCCAACTCTCACATCTGTACATGACTACTGGAAAAACCATAGCTTTGACTAGATGGACCTTTGTTGGCAAAGTAATGTCTCTGCTTTTTAATATGCTGTTTAGGTTGGTCATAGCTTTTCTTCCAAGGATCAAGTGTCTTTTAATTTCATGGCTGTAGTCACCATCTGCAGTGATTTTGGAGCCCCCCAAAATAAACTCTGTCACTATTTCCATTGTTTCCACATCTATTTGCAATGAAGTGGTGGGACTGGATTCCATGATCTTGGTTTTCTGAATGTTGAGTTTTAAGCCAACTTTTTCACTTTCCTCTTTCACTTTCATCAAGAGACTCTTTAGTTCCTCTTAACTTTCTGTCATAAGGGCGGTATCAGCTGTGCGCCTGAGGTTATTGTTATTTCTCTTGGCAATCTTGATTTCAGCTTGTGCTTCATCCAGCCCAGCATTTCTATGATATACTCTGTATATGAGTTAAATAAGCAGGGTGACAATATACAGCCTTGACATATTCCTTTCTTGATTTGGAACCAGTCAGTTGTTCCATGTCCAGTTCTAACTATTGCTTCTTGACCTGCACACAGATTTCTCAGGAGGTAGGTCAGGTGGTCTGGTATTCCCATCTCTTTCAGAATTTTCCACAGTTTCTTGTGATCCACACAGTCAAAGGCTTTGGTGTAATCAATCAAGCAGAAATACATGTTTTTCTGGAACTCTCACACTTTTCTGATGATCCAGCAGATATTGGCAATTTGATCTCTGGTTCCTTTGCCTTTTCTAAATCCAGCTTGAAACATTTGGAAGTTCACGGTTCATGTACTGTTGAAGCCTGGCTTGGAGAATTTTGAGCATTACTTTGCTAGTGTGTGAGATGAGTGCAATTATGCTGTAGTTTGAACATTCTTTGACATTGCCTTTCTTTGGGATTGGAATGAAAACTGACCTTTTCCAGTCCTGTGGCCACTGCTGAGTTTTCCAAATTTGCTGGCACACTGAGTGTAGCACTTTCACAGCATCCTCTTTTAGGATTTGAAATAGCTCAACTGGAATTCCATCAACTCCACATAGTGATGCTTCCTAAGGCCCACTTGACTTTGCACTCGGGATGTCTGGCTGTAGGTGAGTGATCACACCATCATGGTTACCTGGGTCATGAAGATCTTCTTTGTACAGTTCTTCTGTGTATTCTTGACACCTCTTCATGTCAGACTCTTCTGCAGCCCCGTAGACTGCAGCCCCATAGACTGTAGCCCACCAGGCTCCTCTCTCCATGGGATTTTCCCAGGCAAGAATACTGGAGCGTGTTGCCATTTCTTTCTCCAGGGGATCTTCCTGACCCAGGGATCGAAACTGTATCTCCTGCATCGGCAGGTGGATTCTTTACCAGTGAGTCACTTAACACAAGAAAGATTTGTTTCCTATTTGTACAAAGTCTGAAGCAGGTTCAGTGGCTCTCCCAGGCAGTCCCCTTCTAAGCAGTGATTTAGGGATTTGGTGAGCTTCCATCTTGTGACTCTAGTCTCTTAACACTTGTTTGCTGTGGTAGGGGAGAGCAGTGGAGAGCCATTTAGGACCTTTCCAATGTATTGATCCCCCAAATGCTATACATTATTTCTGTTCACAGTCTTGGCCAGATTTAGTCACATCATACCACCTAACTTGGGCTTCTCTGGTAGCTCAGATGGCAAAGAATCTGCCTCCAGTAAGGGAGATCTTGATGAAAGTGAAAGAGGAGAGTGAAAAAGTTGGCTTAAAGCTCACCATTCAGAAAATGAAGATCATGGCATCCAGTCCCATCACTTCATGGGAGATAGATGGGGAAACAGTGGAAACAGTGTCAGACTTTATTTTTGGGGGCTCCAAAATCACTACAGATGGTGACTGCAGCCATGAAATTAAAAGAGGCTTACTCCTTGGAAGGAAAGTTATGACCAACCTAGACAGCATTTTCAAAAGCAGAGACATTACTTTGCCGACTAAGGTCCATCTAGTCAAGCCTATGGTTTTTCCAGTAGTCATGTATGGATGTGAGAGTTGGACTGTGAAGAAGGCTGAGCGCTGAAGAATTGATGTTTTTGAAGTGTGGTGTTGGAGAAGACTCTTGAGAGTCCCTTGGACTGCAAGGAGATCCAACCAGTCCATTCTGAAGGAGATCAGCCCTGGGATTTCTTTGGAAGGAATGATGCTAAAGCTGAAACTCCAGTACTTTGGCCACCTCATGCGAAGAGTTGACTCATTGGAAAAGACTCTGATGCTGGGAGGGATTGGGGGCAGGAGGAAAAGGGGACGACAGAGGATGAGATGGCTGGATGGCATCACGGACTTGATGGACATGAGTCTGAGTGAACTCCGGGAGTTGGTGATGGACAGGGAGGCCTGGCGTGCTGCAGTTCATGGGGTCGCAAAGAGTTGGACACAACTGAGTGACTAAACTGAACTGAACTGAAGGGAGATCCAGGTTTGATCCCTGGATTGGGATGATCCCCTGGAGAAGGAAATGAAAACCCACTCAAGTAATGTTGCCTAGAATCCCATGGAAAGAGGAGCCTGGTGGGCTATGGTCCACAGGGTTGCTAAGAGTTGGACACAACTGAGTGACTAATATTTTTACTTCACTTTTCACAACCCCACTTAAAAAATACCCAGCAAGAAAAAAAGAACCAGATATTTATAAGTTCTATTAACGTCTGTCACAATGCTTCAACCTCTGAACAGGGGAGTTATTTATAAACATTCTTACCTGGGGCCCCAAAGTTTCAACTCATCCTAGCCCATCTTCTTATATCTCATCTTTATTCTTTTAATGCAACCTTAATTCACAATCTACCCCTCTGTCTTCACTAGACATATTTCTCAGCCAGTAACTTGAAAACTGATTCAGGCCCATGAAAGTGAAAGTTGCTCAGTCAAGTCTGACTCTTTGCAACCCATGGACTATAGCCTGCCAGGCTCCTCTATTCATGGAATTCTTCAGGCAAGAATACTGGAGTTGATAACCATTCCTTTCTCCAGGAGACCTTCCCAACCCAGGGATTAAGCCCAGGTCTCCTGCATTACAGGCAGATTCTTTACCTTCTGAGCCACCAGGGAAGCCCAAGAATACTGGAGTGAATAGCCTATCCTTTCCTTCTCCAGAGGATCTTCCAAGTCCATGACTATTTCCAAAAGGAAAACTCACATCTTTTCCTGAATATTAGACTACTTCCATGGAAACATCCATGTCCTCCAAGCATGTCTACTCTTGTTGGGGCAGCAATATTGAGACATACATTAAGGTAGAATGGTTCAACCACAATAGGAAAGAGCTTAGTTTATAAAGTGAGGGGCATAAAAATTCAACAGTTGACTCTGCCATTTTTTTTTAATTCTGGTGACCTTAATTAAATGACATAACCTCTAATTTGCACATCTGTGAAATGGGAATTGTAATAGTAACAACTCAGAGTAGTTATGGTGCCAAATGCCCTAATGTAGTAAAGGCTCAATAAACAGTAACACTGTTAGTACTACTACTGATTTCTAGAAGTCAATATGTTGATTGATTTGATAATCAAGAGTTTGATAGTGTGTTTCAGACTCAGTGCTAGAGATGCTAGGAGAGGAAGGAGGGGAAGCAGAAGCATTTTGAGACCTTGATTTTCTCCAGGCTCCAAATAAGTTGCTGGGCAATTAAGCTGCCAAGAAAGTCAGAATAGTGAGAATATTTCAGGCATGCACCTCAAGAGTAATGGGGCCTGGAGGTAAGGGTGGATAAACCTCTGAATATGAGGAAGGGGTTAGGGGTATGCAGATGTAACCTACTTATTTTGCAACCTTGAACTTGGGCTGACTTCTACATTGCTTGAATTAAATACCACCGTGCTTTTAAAATGCAAAACACAGTCCTAGGTCTATAGTTAATGCTCAATAAATAATAATAATTATGATGGTGATGATTACGATGATTATTCTACCCCAATAAGTTGGCACATTGATGTGGGGGACCATAACAAGCAATTATCTCAAAAGAGACTTATTCTATGAATTGTTTATCTTCACCTGCAGCTTATTAGGGACCTATTCAGAAGCAAAATCTCCTTTAAATAAATAATTCAAAACTAAAAAAACATTGTTCCAGATCTTGAGGAGCTTATAGTCTAGAAAGGGAATTGGATATGGTGCAATGGTAAAGTGCATGGAGCAACTTATCGTATACTGTGCACATCACTTAGCATTATCTCCAGACTTCACAGTAGCCAAACAAGGTAGATCTTAGTCTCCCCATCTTACAGATGAAGAGTGTTGGGCCTCCATTTCTTTAGCCTTAAAATGGGTCCAATAAGAAACTTCACTGACTTGCTATGAAGACTAAACCCAGCAACTAAGCAAGGCATGGGATAATTCCAGGCACATCGATGTTATGGAAGATGATAGAGAAGTCTCCAGAAAACAACCCAAATGTTTCTATTTATTTGCTGCCAGTACTAGGAAGGTATGTGGGAGGGGTGGGTTGTGACCCAGTAGTTTGACAGTTGGAGTATGGGATAGTAGAGGTGTGACCAGTGAATTCATAGGCATTGGAGGACTATGGGTAAGTAAGTGAGGGAGAGGGTGAGTGACAGGGTGGGAAGGAGGTGATATGAAACACACCAGCTCATCCCCAGGGAGATGAATCTCAGATTCTGTAAGGCTGTGAGTTGCGGCTGCTGCAGGGCTAGGACCTGAGAGGCTATGGGACAGCTTTCCCTGTACCATACTGCCACTACTTCCAACCATGATCAAGATAATACAAAGCTTATGTCCACTTCCTATCCTGAGATATAAGGACAGTCTGCAACTTAATCTTCTGATGTTTCCCCTAAGTCTTCTTTGTAACCAGCCAGATCCATAAGTCACTGTGGCAGAGGTAAGCCTTAGGTGGGACAACTCCAAGTCTCCCCACAACCTACTACTTCCTCCACTTGTATCATTTAGTCCTGTAAGACTAGGATCCTGTCTATTATTCCCATGAGCAGCACTCTGGAACAGAACACACTCCATGTGATCCAGTACGAACAGCTTCTCTGCACAGACTCTGCTCCTGAATATTTGACTTAAGCTGACACGGGCCCACAGAAAGACCTTTGTAAGGATAACAGGAACGCATATCGCTCAGGGTTAACTGGAGACAACCACCTGCAGGATGAACTTTTAGAAAGCCCCTTCAGTCCAAAATACTTCCTTTTGTCTCTTAAAGGTCTACAAATTCCACCATCAAAGATATTTTAATTTGAATTAAGAATCCTTTAAAGTGCAAATGTTTCTAATAAATAAGGATAATACATTATCAGAGCTGAGGCAAAGCTTTAAAGGGGGAAGTTTCTGGGTGAGGTTGCCTGTGGCAAAGCCAATAGTCAGAACACAGAGGGGTGGAGAGAGCAAAGTTTGAATTCTTAAGTCCAGGACCATGGAGAGCTCCTTCCCACTTTGTAGTACTTTCAGGGAACTTTCCAGATCAGCTCCGTTTCCTGCAGGACCATTGCCTTCAGGCCATCAGCCTCTCTTGAGAAGAGTTCTCTAACAGAGAAATTACACATCGAGGTCTTCATTCCTGATAAAATGCAAAGGTGTTTCTTCTTCATAGAGTTAACGGTCGGCTTGGAGTTTGTGCTCAAGAGATCAGATTGGTCCATGAGGACATAGAGCCCTTCCCTCGACTTATCTTGATGATGATGATGTTGATGGTAGTGATGGAGATGGTAATAATTATGATAGCTAACATTTATTGCATATTTACAATGTACCAGGTACAGTTTTATGGATTAATTCACCAAATGCCCAGAATAAATGTAAGAGGTGGGGACTGTTATTATCCTTATCTTACAGATGAGGAAGCTGAAACCTCAGAGGTTCAGAGCTTTGCTGTACCACATAACACAACTCCAAGGATGCCTGTCATTCTCACTTGGTCTATGCACATGGTGCCCCCTGCAGGTATACAGGGCACAAACTGTACAGTCACCCTGTGCTGTGCTTAATTGATCAGTTCTGTCTGATTTCATGTGCGACCACATGGACTATAGCCCACCAGGCTCCTCTGCCTGTGGGAATTTCCCAGGCAAGAATACTGAAGTGGGTTGCCATGTCCTCCTCCAAGGGATCTTCTCAACCCAGGGATCAAATCCAGGTCCCCCACACTGCAGGCAGATTCTTTACTGCCTGAACCACCAGTGAAGCCCAGCCTGCAGAGACGTCAGCCTGCAGAGACGTTAAGTAACTTATCCAAGGTTGCAACCCTTATAACCAAGGAAATGTAGTTCTAGAGTTCCTGTTCTTTACCCCTGTACTTGATGGGACTCTCTTTATCAGAGATTTCTCCTCAGTAAGTGTATGGTGGTATGATGGATCAAGTGGTATTTTAAAATTTAATTTAAATATTTATTTGTTACTAAAAGATGAGATATACTCTGAGTAGCAAATTCAAACACTGCCAAAGTTTTCTCCTAACCTCCCCCATCTTTATATTCATCCTTATGGGTGTCTCTGCTCCACATGCTTCCATGAGTGTGCTACTGACAAGAAATAGGGGGGGGGGAGGTGACAATACTAGACGGACTTGCTTGTTATTTGGGGGGGGGTTGCTGTTGTTATAGGAAGAGAAGGCAATAAAGCTTGAATTTCATTACGGTTTTTTGGCACTCAGAATTGTTATCCTCCCCCTAGATCTCTCCTGTCTGGAAGAATGAGATGGGGACTCCATTGTATACACAACTTCACAGTATATTTAAAAGAGTTTTAAGCATGGGGCTTTCAGAGCCATTAAATATCACTATGACCTGGTAAACCCCTACCAGGAGGACAAAGCAATCATCAGCATATTGTATCAAGAACATAATGTTTTTTAGTCTCATTTTATGGGCTTTGAAGATTGTGTGGCACTTCTGAGTACTTCCGTAACCATAACCACAACTGTACCAGCAACTGCAAGGACATCTCTATCTAAGGCTCATTCAGCCTAGGACAATTTTCCTAATCTTATAAAAATAAGTGTTTTTTTTCTTTATTAAGATTAGATGATATTATGTGTGTCCACAAGCAAATTTTCTGCTGGACATAGTTACATATCATGTGCATATCTCTCCATGTCACTACAAAAAATTCTACCGCTTCCTTCTAGGAGGGGTGTAGTGGCCCGCTGTGCAGTTGCTCTACAATTTTCTGTCAGATTCCTGTTGATGGATATTTAGATTACTTCCAGTTTCTATTGTTTTTTTATTGTTGCAAGCAATGCCATTACAAGTGTTCTTGCATATATCTTTTCACTTCACACTAATATTTTTGTATAAAGAGAAATTGCTGTGTCAAAGGATATGCAATTGGTCGATTTAAATGATATTGCCAGATGGCATGAGAAACAAAGGAGATGTATTTTAATATGAGGGTGGAGGCATAATGACTTGAGAAGTGGTCATGAGGAGCAAGGAGAATGCTGACCTTTTGTACCTTGGCAGAATGAGCAGCCTGGGCTTGAGAAAATCTCAGGGACAGCAGTGTCCTCTGGGGAGTGGTGATGGGGGTGGGAGAATCTCATTCTCACTTAAGGCAGGAGTGCAAGGAGTGTTCTGAGAAAAGTCTGAGCATATAGGCAAATCTGTTTGGGAATCTGGTTGGGAAGGACTGGAAAATATGAGGCTGGATCAGGATTGAGGGAGCAGAGAGCAGCCTGGAAAATAGAGGGCAGCAGAAAACAGAGATAGGAGGTGAGAGAGGGTCTTTCATCTAAAAGGTGAACAGTCATACATGACAAGGCTGCAAAGATGGGGAATTGCCTGGCTACACAGTTCAAATGGATCTCAGGCAATAGTCCCTGAATAGTACCCAAGGTTTAATGACATTTTCAAAACTTGGTTGCAGTACAGGGTCTGCCTGAGGTCTGATTCCTTAGAAACAGAGTCTGAGGAATTGGATCCACATGGATTGTTGAGGGAGGGCTCTTGAGGAAAACTTGTAAAGGAAGGAGGGAAGCAGAATAAGAAAGGGGCGAGTCAAGCAAGGCTGTGGCCTCAGGTAGAGCCTAGTGTTGTCTCACCCAAGGGATGCTCCAGGGTGTAAGTCATACTGTAGACAAAGTCATACTGTAGACATACTTAGACAAAGGGGCAGGTGATCGTTCCTTCCTGTCAGCCAGGCACTGGATGCTCTTGGGGGAGGGAGTGCAACTTCCTTGGCTTCTCAGGCTTGGTGGGGGTGGTGTTCCTAGTAGCCAGCTCTCCACAGAAGGTCACAGCCATAAGTCATTAATTAGCCACAACACTTGCAGCAGCTCAGGGAGAAGTAAAGGGATCTGGGAGATTTGAAATGGTTACAAGTCAGGAAGGAGCTCTCCATGGTCCTAGTCTTTTGTAGTCAAAACTGACTTTTCTCTCAAGAGATGTTTGGAGTAACCTAATGCAGATGCCTCTAGAGGCATGCAAGTTAGACAGACAGGAAGCAATGGGGATAGGGGTGGGGTGGGGGAGAAGAATTCTCTCATTCCCATAAACATTGCTCTACAGCAGAACCTCTAGGATGATGGTAGGTAGAAAGACTCAGATTTCTTCAGGTGAACAGCTTGCCAAGGCCTGGCTTGAGCAAATATTAGAGAAACATTTGTTTCATGGAGGAGTGGAGTGTCTGTTCTAAGAACCAAAAGGCCTATACTGATGTAGAGTATCTAGACAGACTATCACTGGGACAGGTCACTGCTTCAGGCCTGTTGAGGAAGAGCCAAGAGCCCTACAGAGCTTGGAGAGTGTGCAGTGAACTGCAGACAATACTGGGTTAGGCATCCCCTTTCCTGCCCTACCCATGTTTTACCTCACACCTACTGTTGGCCTGTTCCATTGAGGTTAAATCCAAGGGCACTGGACTTTGGCAGTCTGGGCATGCATTCAGACTCTGCCCCTTTCTAATTGATCGACCTTAGGTGAATGACCTCACCTCTCTAAGCCTCATTAATCTCGTCTGAAACATGGATGCAACAGTAATCATATCATTGAGTAGTTGTGCAAAGATGACAAGTATGAAACACCACTTGCTCCTTGGAACAAAAGCTATGACCAACCTAGACAGCATATTAAAAGACAGAGACATTACTTTTCTGACAAAGGTCCGTCTAGTCAAAGCTATGGTTTTTTTAATAGTCATGTACGGATGTGAGATTTGGACCACATCCATAAAGAAAGTTGAGCTCTGAAGAATTGATGCTTCTGAACTGTGGTGTTGGAGGAGATTCTTGAGAGTCCCTTGGACTGCAAGGAGATCAAGCCAGTCAATCCTAAAGGAAATCAGTCCTGAATATTCTGATGCTGATGCTGAGGACTGATGCTGAAGCGGAAGCTTCAGTACTTTGGCCACATGATGCGAATAACTGACTCACTGGAAAAGACCCTGATGCTGGGCAAGACTGAAGGCAGAAGGATAAGGGGACGACAGAGGATGAGATGGTTGGATGGCATCACTGACTCGATGGACATGAGTCTGAGCAAGCTCTAGGTGTTGGTGATGGACAGGGAACCTGGCTTGCTGCAGCCCATGGGGTCGCAGAGTTGGACATGACTGAGTGACTGAACTGAACTGATGAAGCACCAAGCATATAGTGGCTGCTCAATAAATGCCAGCGGCATTTACAGTTGTATTTTTATATCAGTATTACTATCATGCCTAGAAGTGTCTATGCTGGTTCTCTCTTTGCCTATGGGCTTAAAAACAAACACCCCATAAAAAGGGTTCTCTCACTATTCCTCTGGGAACCTTCCCAAGCTCCACTTCCTGATTCTGCTGGTCCAACTTGCCTGTTCCTTATGTATGATTGATCACAAGAGATTTGCATTTTTATGATCCACCCGGAGTTGGAAGGAGACAGGACCAGATGGGACCAGGACTGAGCAGGTGGCTGTACTCTGGGGCTGGCCTCCCAGAGAGCTTGCCATCCATCCTGTATGTAGTGTTCATAGGGGCATGGAGAGGTCAGACTGGACTCCCACAGGCTTCTGTATTGCTTAGGAATATACTCAGCTTCAATTAACAGGAAAATTGGCTAACAGTGGTTTAAACAAAGATGGAATTGTTTTTCTCACACCACAAGGAGCCTAGAGGCAGGAGGCTTCTGGAAATGGCTCAGCAACGGAACGATGCCAGAGTTGGCATCTGTGAGATGCACTTGGCCTTTGACATGCTCTTGGACTTTATCTTTGCATTTTGCTTCTTGGTCACAAGATGGTTGCTAACAGCTCTGGACATGGCACACATGCTCAATGCAGGAAAAAGCAGGAATAGGGAAAATGGAGAGCCTGCTCCAACCCTGCCTTTCTCCCCTTTTAATCAAGGTAGCAGAGCCTTCCCAGAACCATTCAGAAGACTTCCATGCTGGTCCAATTGGCCAATGTATATGAAAAATGCACTCAGAGTGCCTGATGAACTATGGAATGAGGTTCGTGACATTGTACAGGAGACAGGGATCAAGACCATCCCCACAGAAAAGAAATGCAGAAAAGCAAAATGGCTGTCTGGGGAGGCCTTACAAATAGCTGTGAAAAGAAGAGAAGTGAAAAGCCAAGGAGAAAAGGAAACATATAAGCATCTGAATGCAGAGTTCCAAAGAATAGCAAGAAGAGATAAGAAAGCCTTCTTCAGTGATCAATGCAAAGAAATAGAGAAAAACAACAGAATGGGAAAGACTAGAGATCTCTTCAAGAAAATTAGAGATACCAAAGGAAAATTTCATGCAAAGATGGGCTCAATAAAGGACAGAAATGGTATGGACCTAAGAGAAGCAGAAGATATTAAGAAGAGGTGGCAAGAATACATGGAAGTACTGTACAAAAAAGATCTTCACAACCCAGATAATCACGATGGTGTGATCACTCATCTAGAGCCAGACATTCTGGAATGTGAAGTCAAGTGGGCCTTAGAAAGCATCACTACGAACAAAGCTGGTGGAGGTGATGGAATTCCAGCTGAGCTACTTCAAATCCTGAAAGATGATGCTGTGAAAGTGCTGCACTCAATATGCCAGCAAGTTTGGAAAACTCAACAGTGGCCACAGGACTGGAAAAGGTCAGTTTTCATTCCAATCCCAAAGAAAGGCAATGCCAAAGAATACTCAAACTACCACACAATTGCACTCATCTCACACGCTAGTAAAGTAATGCTCAAAATTCTCCAAGCCAGGCTTCAGCAATACGTGAACTGTGAACTTCCTGATGTTCAAGCTGGTTTTAGAAAAGGCAAGAGGAACCAGGGATCAAATTGCCAACATCCACTGGATCATGGAAAAAGCAAGAGAGTTCCAGAAAAATATCTATTTCTGCTTTATTGACTATGCCAAAGCCTTTGACCGTGTGGATCACAGTAAACTGTGGAAAATTCTGAAAGGGATGGGAATACCAGACCACCTAACCTACCTCTTGAGAAATCTGTATGCAGGTCAGGAAGCAACAGTTAGAACTGGACATGGAACAACAGACTGGTTCCAAATAGGAAAAGGAGTATGTCAAGGCTGTATATTGTCACCCTGCTTATTTCACTTATATGCAGAGTACCTCATGAGAAACGCTGGACTGGAAGAAACACAAGCTGGAATCAAGATTGCCGGGAGAAATATCAATAACCTCAGATATGCAGATGACACCACCCTTATGGCAGAAAGTGAAGAGAAACTAAAAAGTCTCTTGATGAAAGTGAAAGAGGAGAGTGAAAAATTTGGCTTAAAGCTCAACATTCTGAAAATGAAGATCATGGCATCTGGTCCCATCACTTCATGGGAAATAGATGGGGAAACAGTGGAAACTGTGTCAGACTTTATTTTTGGGGGCTCCAAAATCACTACAGATGGTGACTGCAGCCATGAAATTAAAAGACGCTTACTCCTTGGAAGAAAAGTTATGACCAGCCTAGATAGCATATTCAAAAGCAGAGACATTACTTTGCCGACTAAGGTCCGTCTAGTCAAGGCTATGGTTTTTCCAGTGGTCATGTATGGATGTGAGAGTTGGACTGTGAAGAAGGGTGAACACTGAAGAATTGATGCTTTTGAACTGTGGTGTTGGAGAAGACTCTTGAGGGCCTTTGGACTGCAAGGAGATCCAACCAGTCCATTCTGAAGGAGATCAGCCCTGGGATTTCTTGGAAGGAATGATGCTAAAGCTGAAACTCCAGTACTTTGGCCACCTCATGCGAAGAATTGATTCATTGGAAAAGACTCTGATGCTGGGAGGGATTGGGGGCAGGAGGAGAATGGGACGACCGTGGATGAGATGGCCTGATGGCATCACTGACTCGATGGACGTGAGGCCTGGCGTGCTGCGATTCATGAGATCGCAGAGTCGGACACGACTGAGCGACTGAACTGAGCTGAACTACCACACATCACCCACCTATGGTCATCAAATGTACGCACCCCCATACATTAAGCAGTTCTACAACACCAGCCTCGTGTCTCATAATCTAACTCAGTTCCGCCTCTATCCACATGAAGATAGCACCCGATCCCACAGGTTCAGTGCCCCGTGCCACCAAGCTGTCCTCCTCCACTTCAGATGCTGATCACAAGCCCTAGGTTGTCATCTGTCCTTCTAATCAACTATAAATCAAGCTTCCCTGATTTAGGGGTGCCTTAGGTTTGATAATTCACTAGAATGCTTCACAGAACTCAGGGAAATGCTTGTTCCTATTTACTGATTTATCTAATAAAGGATATGATAAAGGATACAAATGAACAGATATGCTGGGTAAAGTCTGGAAGCATCCTGAATGCAGGAGCTTCTGTCTACTTGGATTTGAGGCACATCACTCTCCCAGCACATGAATGTATTCTTCAACCTGGAAGCTCTCCAAACCCCATACATTTTATGAAGACTCCGTCTCATAGATATGATCAATCATTTGCTTAATCTCCAGGTGCTTATGACCAGCCCCCATCCTGAAGCTATCCAGGGGTCCACCAAGATTCACCTCATTAAAACAAAAGACACTTTTATCACCCAGGAAATTCCAAGGGATTTAGAAACTCTATCACAGGAAATGGGCATATATATGTAATTTCAGAGCCCCCAAATGTCAAAAGTTTAGCTTTAATTGTCAGAATATCAAGGGCTATTGTTGTTATGTTCAGGTTAAAGATTAATCATGGCTCATCTCCAAAGGCTGGGCACATTGCTGAAATGAACAAAATCAGGGGTCAGTGGGCAAGGAAGAAGGAGGGAATGGATGTTGAGTAGGCAATAAACAGAGTCTGCCCACCTTCAAATCCAAGAAAGTTAACCATTGGGAGTGTGGATACACTCTTCTCTGGATGTATGGATGGCCAGTGAAGGGCTGCACCCCAAACCCAGTATGCAAGACACATGCCATCACAGCTCTGCCTCACCTCCCTGGACTCTTAGCTCATTTTGTACACCCAGCTTCCAGCTTTCACTCCTTCCACGGATCCTGTGTCCCTTTGTTGGAGGGTGGCCATGGGCTACAGGAGCTCACTTTGCCTGTGCTCACAGAGAGCCAGGGGCCTCCTTTGCCTCTGATAGGAACAACTCTGAAGTGTGATTTGGATTGTCTTCAAAGCTCCCTAATGGAATTAAGGCCAAGTTACCGTATGTGGGATTTAGCTTGACAGCACCCCTTGCCTGGCTTCTTCCATCATTCGTCCCACTCCCCCACTCCCTCACTGAAAACTGCTCAAAATGAATCACTTTCACAGTAATATTTGGTGTCTTCTTCTGGAGGATGCAACCTCCCATCCTGTAGTGTGATTCAAGTAGTCTGTGCAAAGGAGCATATAAGAAAAGGTGAAGGCTGGGTCGCACAAATGCCTGAGCAGTACTTTGAGGCCCCACCAAGTAGGCTGGGATTTAGGACAAGGCTCTGGCACAGAGGTAGCTGTGGAGGAAAGAAGTAAATGGAGGCAAAAGCTCGAGGAGAGGAATAGGGATAGTACCGGAGGTACCAGTGTTCTCTTGGGCCACTGTGGGATGGTTCCCATGGGGTCTGCTGCTCTCCAGAAAGAAAACCAATTCCAGGCCATAGCTCCTGTTGGCTGAGGTGCCCAGAGCCTCTGTAGCCTGGGTCAGGGCATGCAGGGCTGTGCAGTGCTAAGTCTGTGATAACAGATACCTGTCCCAGAGCTCTTGCCAAGCAGTGTGTACAGGAAGAGTGGCATGTGTACATGCCACCTTGGCTTCCTTCACGTCAAAGGGCATCCCAGCCAGGAGGATTTCAATGGTCTCTTGGACAAGTGTTTCTCACAATGCAATCCTGAGCCCCTCTTCAGCCAGAGTCCCTGGGCTCTCAGCACTGAGTTTCCATATGAGATCATGTTTGGACAGCATGTCCTGCTCATTAAGAATAAAGGTTGAAAATCTCCAGACAAGGCCATTTTCTCTAATAGTCTCAAATTACCCCTGCACCTGTGTTCCCAACATTTGCCAATCTGATAAATGAAAGTCAAGGTAATAATACTTCAAGACATGGCTCAAAGAGTTGTAAGTTCAGAGAGGAGACTGTTATGCAGAAGTGAGTTATCTTAGGTAACTGGGGTGGGATAACTGAGCAGTGAAGAATGTGGGCTCTAGTTCAAGTCCCCAGTTCACTACTCACTAGTTGTTCTACTAAAGGACAAGGAAACAGCCTCTCTGAATCTCTGTTTCCTCATCTATGAAATGAGAATCAATAAAACTCACAAAAATAGGGCCCATACCTAATAAATGTTTAATGAAATCTGTAAAGATTTGATGATGTACAGATGATGAGATTTGTACAGAGATGATGTCTGTAAAGCACTGGGCAGAGTGCCTTACACATAGAAAACACAGATGAGATCCAACATATTTACCAGCTGATAAGTCCTGGGTGTTCATTGGATGGACTGATGTTGAAGCTGACACTCCAATACTTTGGCCACCTGATGTGAAGAGCTGACTCATATGAAAAGACCCTGATGTTGGGAAAGATTGAGGGCAGGAGGAGAAGGGGACAACAGAGGATGAGATGGCTGGATGGCATCCCCGACTCAATGGACATGAGTTTGAATAAACTCAGGGAGTTGGTGATGGACAGGGAGGCCTGGCGTGCTGTGGTTCATGGGGTCGCAAAGAGTCAGACACGACTGAGCGACTGAACTGAACTGAAGACACTCCTGCCCTGGAGGAGGGCGTGGCAACACACTCCAGTATGCTTGTCTGGAGAGTCCCATGGACAGAAGCGCCTGGTGGGCTACGGTCCACAGGGTTGCCAAGAGCTGGACACAACGGAAGCGACTTAGCCAGCACACAGGCACACGACACAGCCGCCGACCAGTCAGCACGTTGCATTGGCCAATCACAGCAGATGCACTGACCCATCAGTGCATCCTATTGGATGGGCTTATTGGAGCCCCGTCCAATAAGAATGGAAGACTGCCCAAACAGACCTACAAAGCAACACCCTTGGGCTCTCCCGATAACTCTCACAGTGGTTTAATAAGCAGTGACTGGCTAGCATGAATCCTAAACAATTTTGCTTTGCCCCTTTCTCTGAAGACTCTAAAATGTCCCAGTTAATTTCTTTACCATAGTCAGTAAGAACAGATACCTGCTTTGCTGAGTGAGGGTAATTTTCTGCCTCCCTCTTTCCCTAATATAGGCTCCCAAAAAAGACGGAGATTGGGGATCTGAACATGGAGTCCCAGTCTCAGGCCTGCCCTTGCCTGAACCAGGGCAGAGAGAGGAAGACTGCCCACAGAACATTTCCCCTGGGACTCTTCTCAGTTTCTCTGCTGGATCACTGACATCTGGACTCAACATCTCACCAAGAACAGTGTGTTCTCTCTTGTGCCCTTGTTCATGATTCACAGTTCAGGGAGACAGAGTCTGAAGAAGTAAGTTTTATTCACAGGTTTACTTTTGACTGCACCAAAGCCCTGAGGGGAAAGATCCACAAGAAGGAGATAATACTAAAAAAAAAAAAAAATTGAGAATGTGTTAGAAAAGGGTGATGAATGCTAGGCAAGGAAGAGAGGGGGGTGGGGAGGTGTCATATACAGAGGAGATATATGACTCACTCTTTCATGTTCATCCTCTAAGTCATGACAAAACCTCAATTTGCCAGCTCACCAGAAGTCTTATTACATACACTGTGCACGGTTCAACTTTATTCATCCCAGCAGAGGTGATCAGAGGAAGGCAGGGGAGGTGTCTAGCACTAAGATTTCCTAGAGGTGTCCAGTTCAGTTCAGTTCAGTCACTCAGTTGTGTCCGAGTCTTTGTGACCCCATGAATTGCAGCATGCCAGGCCTCCCTGTCCATCCCCAACTCCCGGAGTCCACCCAAACTCATGTCCATCGAGTCGGTGATGTCATCCAGCCATCTCATCCTCTGTTGTCCCCTTCTCCTCCTGCTTCCAATCCCTCCCAGCATCAGGGTCTTTTCCAATGAGTCAACTCTTCACATGAGGTGGCCAAAGGATTCGAGTTTCAGCTATAGCATCAGTCCTACCAATGAACACCCAAGACTGACCTCCTTTAGGATGGACTTGTTGGCTCTCCTTGCAGTCCAAGGGACTCTCTAGAGTCTTTTCCAACACCACAGTTAAAAAGCATCAATTCTTCAGCACTCAGCTTTTTTCACAGTCCAACTCTCACATCCATACATGACCACTGGAAAAACCATAGCTTTGACTAGACGGACCTTTGTTGACAAAGTAATGTCTCACTTTTCAATATGCTGTCTATGATGGTCATAACTTTTCTTCCAAGGAGTAAGCGTCTTTTAATTTCATGGCTGCAGTCACCATCTGCAGTGATTTTGGAGCCCCAAAAAATAAAGTCTGACACTGTTCCACTGTTTCCCCATCTATTTCCCATGAAGTGATGGGACCAGATGCCATGATCTTCATTTTCTGAAGGTTGAGCTTTAAGCCAGGTTTTTCACTCTCCTCTTTCACTTTCATCAAGAGACTTTTTAGCTCCTTTTCACTTTCTGCCATAAGGGTAGTGTCATCTACATATCTGAGGTTATTGATATTTCTCCCGGCAATCTTGATTCCAGCTTGTGTTTCTTCCAGTCCAGCATTTCTCATGATGTACTCTGCATATAAGTTAAATAAGCAAGGTGATAATATACAGCCTTGTTGTACTCCTTTTCCTATTTGGAACCACTCTGTTGTTCCATGTCCAGTTCTAACTGTTGCTCCTTGACCTGCATACAGGTTTCTTAAGGGGCAGGTCAGGTGATCTGGTATTCCCATCTCTTTCAGAATTTTCCATAGTTTATTGTGATCCACACCGTCAAAGGCTTTGGCATAATCAATAAAGCAGAAATAGATGTTTTTCTGGAACTCTCTTGCTTTTTTGATGATCCAGCGGATGTTTGCAATTTGATCTCTGGTTCCTCTTGCCTTTTCTAAAACCAGCTTGAACCTCAGGAAGTTCACAGTTCACGTATTGCTGAAGCCTGGCTTGGAGAATTTTGAGCATTACTTTACTAGCGTGTGAGATGAGATGAGTGCAATTGTGCAGTAGTTGAGCATTCTTTGGCATTGCCTTCCTTTGGGATTGGGATGAAAACTGACCTTTTCCAGTCCTGTGGCCACTGCTGGGTTTTCCAAATTTGCTGGCATATTGAGTGCAGCACTTTCACAGCATCATCTTTCAGGATTTGAAATAGCTCCACTGGAATTTCATCACCTCCACTAGCTTTGTTAGTGGTGATGCTTTCAAAGGCCCACTTGACTTCACATTCCAGGATGTCTGACTGTCGGTGAATGATCACACCATCATGGTTATCTGGGTCTCGAAGTTCTTTTTTGTATAGTTCTCCTGTGTATTCTTGCCACCTCTTCTTAATATTTTCTGCTTCTCTTAGGTCCATACCATTTCTGTCATTTATCAATCCCCTCTTTGCATGAAATGTTCCCTTAGTATCTCTAATTATCTTGAAGAGTTCTCTATTCTTTCCCATTCTGTCATTTTCCTCTATTTCTTTACGTTGATCACTGAAGAAGGCTTTCTTATCTCTCCTTGCTATTCTTTGGAACTCTGCATTCAGATGCTTATATCTTTCCTTTTCTCCTTTGCTTTTCACTTCTCTTCTTTTCACAGCTATTTGTAAGGCTTCCTCAAACAGCCATTTTGTTTTTTGCATTTCTTTTCCATGGGGATGGTCTTGATCCCTGTATCCTGTACAATGTCATGAACCTCTGTCCATAGTTCATCAGGCACTCTGTCTATCAGATCTAGTACCTTGAATCTATTTCTCACTTCCACTGTATAATCATAAGGGATTTGATTTAGGTCATACTGGAATGGTCTAGAGGTTTTCCCTACTTTCTTCAATTTAAGTCTGAATTTGGCAATAAAGAGTTCATGATTTCAGCCACAGTCAGCTCCCAGTCTTGTTTTTGCTGACTGTATAGAGCTTCTCCATCTTTGGCTGCTAAGAGGTGTCCAGATGTTGCTAATTTCAAGTGTGACTC
This sequence comes from Oryx dammah, assembly GCF_014754425.2. NCBI lineage: Eukaryota > Metazoa > Chordata > Mammalia > Artiodactyla > Bovidae > Oryx > Oryx dammah. The sequence continues at coordinate 109,229,497 of NW_024070212.1, forward strand.
TTTTTCCAATCCGTTTCCTTTCCATTTGTAACCCATTCACCCCTAATAGGTTTCTAATAAGTGCCCTTTTAAGTTAGCCCACAAACCTTAGTTGAAAGGATTGTAAATAGCAGGTTCCTTTTGTGCATACAAATTGTGATATGATCAATGGATATTCCGTGTACATGTCATGTCACAGAGATGGGACAAAGAAATAACAACAAAGTCACTGTTTTGCCACAGTCACACCATACACCCTTTTAACTCCATGCCTGAATGAGTTTGCAGACACTGCCATCTCGAAGCAAATGTTCTCTCTCCTTGATATAGCCATCTCCAGGGGTGGACATTAAGCCCATATGATGACCCCTTCTTGGGAAGTGCCTTGGATTCAATGTTTGGTTCTGAACTATGAGAACTCATGTTTCAGGTTCAGGTAAATAAACCAAGAATCAACCTGTGACTCAAGCTGGGCCAATCAGATTCTTTTAAGAATCAGGAATTTTGGACTAAGACGCCAAGAGGCTAGGAGGTGATGGAGGAGAGTTATGTTTGGATACACTCTTCTAGAAAGGTAGATCATAGATTCTTGCTACCATGGTCTCCCAAACTTCTGGGTTCTTGCCATTCTTGAAATTTACTTGCTCCCCTCTCCTTTGGATTCTTTGAAAAAAAATGAGGACTCGTTCAATAACCCACTTTTATTTTAAATAACTAGTTCATTTTTGTTACTTGCAACCAAAATAATCTCATTCAACACTTTCCTGATTTTCTGTCCTTCTCTTCAAGTCGGCTGTGTCCCTTTTTCCATGAAGATGTATCTGACTCACCCTCCTCTGGCAGGAAAAAAATGTGTCCCCTTTCTCTTAAGTGGCCTCATCATACTTAAAGCTCACTCTTACTGCAGCATTTTGTATACTATTATGTAATCTGCTGTGTATTTAGACTATGGATTCCTCAGGGAAAGTAGCAGCCTTATTTATATTCATGTTCTTAATGCTGGTCTTAGTACTTGCCAACATAATACATGTTAATCAAACTCTTCCTGAGCTAAATTAGAGAGAGAGTCTCCATGAAGGGTTAAACCTTACTGGTTTGAGAGAGAGAGAGAGAGAGAAAGAGAGAGAGAGAGTGTGTGTGTGTGTAGGAGAATGCTGTAGACAATATCAGTAGCAAATGAGTTCTCTTCGGCTTGGAGCCTCACTGCAATGAACTCCACAAGCTGTCAGAATCCCTTTGTCCTGTTGGAATGTCTGTTTGTTGCATGTTGCTTAGAATGAAAGGCCATTAGATAGGGGGCTAGAGATTCCCTTGGTTGTACAGAGATTTCTTGTTTCCAGAGAGCCTGACCTAGCAGAATTTCTGGCAATCCTATTGAACCCTGTCTGTCTGAAGCTAGCCCTCAAGGAGCAGGGGAGGGTGCCTGGGGAAGAGGGGCAGTGGGGAGCATCAGAGAGCCTGGCCACACTCTTCTCATTCACAAGGGTTTGAATCTGACAGGCTTCAGAGACAATACAGGCTCTGACTCTGAGTGGAAATTTCAATACAGTTGCAGCACAGATGAACATGAAATTCCTGGCAAAGTCAGGATTTCTAAAACGGCCAATCCAGTGAATGTGACTCTGACCCAAGCTGCACAAAGCAAATGCAATTATGGAAAAGCAGGGCAGGAGTAGATAGATGAATCTTATGCTGATCAAAGTTCAAGCACTCAGGACACATGCTACCTGAAAAGTAAGCTCACAAAGCTAGAGCTTAGATTTCAGTTGAGCAGCAGCATCTATAAGAAAAATGCCATCTGCCTCAGGGAGCTGTAGTTATGCCATTTGGGCACTGGATTAGAAAGGTAGAAACTGCCTGGGAAGAATAGTTCTCTGAATCAAGGATCCAGACAAAGAATTATGATAAAATATTGGGTTTCCAAGGAGGTGCCAGTGGTAAAGAGTTTGCCTGCCAATGCAGGAGACTCAAGAGACGTTTGATCTCTGGGTTGGGAAGAGCCCCTGGAGTAGGAAATGGCATCCCACTCTAGTAGTCTTGCCTGGAAAGGTCCATGGGCAGAGGAGCCTTGCAGGCTTACAGTTCAAGAGGCCACAAAGAGTTGGACATGACTGAGCACACACACACACACACACACACACACACACACACTGGTGATATAACTATAATGACAACTAACATGCCAGACACCTTCCTAAGTGCTCTAGCCGTGTCATCTCATTCACTTCTCATAATATACTTATGAGATCAATGCCAATATTATCCTAGTTTACAAAAATGAAAACAGTCCTGGATATCATATAACCCATCTAAGCTCACTCAGCTACCTGAGTGCTAGACTCCAGGGTCGACTGATACAGGAGCCCTCACAGAGAAGCTCTTCAGCCACCCTGAACCCTTCCCCTTCCAAGGCCTTTGCATATCTTGCTGCTTCTGGCTAGTTCAGTTCAGTTCAGTTGCTCAGTCTGTCTGACTCTTTGTGACCCTATGAACTGCAGCACGCCAGGCCTCCCTGTCCATCACCAACTCCCGGAGTTCACTCAGACTCGCCTCCATCGAGTCAGTGATGCCATCCAGCCATCTCATCCTCTGTTGTCCCCTTTTCCTCCTGCTCCCAATCCCTCCCAGCATCAGGGTCTTTTCCACTGAGTCAACTCTTCACATGAGGTAGCCAAAGTATTGGAGTTTCAGCTTCAACATCAGTCCTACCAATGAACACCCAGGACTGACCTCCTTTAGGATGGACTGGTTGGATCTCCTTGCAGTTCAAGGGACTCTCAAGAGTCTTCTCCAACACCACAGTTCAAAAGCATCAATTCTTCTGTGCTCAGCTTTTTTCACAGTCCAACTCTCACATCCATACATGACCACTGGAAAAACCATAGCCTAGACTAGATAGACCTTTGTTGGCAAAGTAATGTCTCTGCTTTTGAATATGCTGTCTAGGTTGGTCATAACTTTCCTTTCAAGGAGTAAGTGCCTTTTAATTTCATGGCTGCAATCTCCATCTGCAGTGATTTTGGAGCCCAGAAAAATAAAGGCAGCCACTGTTTCCCCATCTATTTGCCATGAAGTGATGAGACCAGATGTCATGATCTTAGTTTTCTGAATGTTGAGCTTTAAGCCAACCTTTTCACTCTCCTCTTTCACTTTCATCAAGAGGCTCTTTAGTTTTCCTTCACTTTCTGCCATAAGAGTGGTTTCATCTGCATATCTGAGGTTATTGATATTTCTCCCGGCAATCTTGATTCCAGCTTGTGCTTCCTCCAGCCCAGCAGTGGTCACAGGACTGGAAAAGGTCAGTTTTCATTCCAATCCCAAAGAAAGACAATGCCAAAGAAGACTCAAACTACTGCACAATTGCACTCATCTCACACACTAGTAGTGTAATGCTTAAAATTCTCCAAGCCAGACTTCAGCAATATGTGAACTGTGAACTTCCAGATGTTCAGGCTGGTTTTAAGAAAGGCAGAGGAACCAGAGATCAAATTGCCAACACCTACTGGATCATTGAAAAAGCAAGAGAGTTCCAGAGATCCAGTTCCGTCTATTTCTGCTTTATTGACTATGCCAAAGCCTTTGACTGTGTGGATCACAATAAACTGAAAAATTCTGAAAGAGATGGGAATACCAGATCACCTGACCTGCCTCTTGAGAAACCTCTTGCTTCCTGTTGTCAGGAAGCAACAGTTAGAACTGGACTTGGAACAATAGACTGGTTCCAAATAGGAAAAGGAGTACAACAAGGCTGTATATTGTCACCCTGCTTGTTTAACTTCTATGCAGAGGACATCATGAGAAACACTGGGCTGGAGGAAGCTTCTGCGTAGGACACTCTCAGTAACAAAACAGTAGTGTCACAAGACGGACGTTTCTTCCATGCACCAGATCTCAGATATCAGGTTGGGTTGTGAACTAGGCCAGCCAGAAGAAACTTAAAAACTGAAAAACAGCGAAGTAGTGGTCAAATAAATAATAAACTCTTTACCCCATGGAATGTATAGGATTAGGAGAAAAGGGAGTGGGGGAAGAGGATATTTTGGAGAGAGAAAAGTGAAGCATAGTGATTTTAACTAGCCAAGGTTATCCAAGAAACAGAATTTGTCAGTATGTGGCCTGGGGCAGGCTAATGTTGACCTTCAATTTTCCTTTCGTGGCAGTGACTAAACTGCTACTCATCAAAACCATTTCCTTGTTCTCTCCACATGGATAGAGAGTCTCTCCCAGCTTCCCTTGGAGCTAGATGTGATCTAAGTTGTGGACAATGGAATGAGAGTGAGTATGTTCACATATCTAAGCCTGACTCATACACTCCTCCCATTCTTGATGTTCTCTTTCCTTGCCTGACAGCAGAGGATCTAACAGAGGACCCCTAGACCCTAAAAGGTGGTACAACCACAAGATGTACAGATCTGGGTCACAGAATTCCTTCATGGAAGGCCACTGTCTAACTAAACACTTGATTGGACTTTTCATGGGTGAAAAATAAGCTTTATTTTTTTTTAAGCCACTGAAATTTGGGGGTGATGCTTACTGACACATCTTTGCTGGGACAAGAACATAGGTAAGCAGGCTCACCATAATTGCAAAGGGCAATCAGTTAGTTAAAGTGCTAGTTACAGAGTCAGATGGTAAACCCCATGACAGAACATCTCTCAGCCTTTCATAGATCCTACATTTTACAGCAATCATTTTTTCAATAATCCTTTACTATATGCCCAATTCATGTTATACCCCTAGAGTTCAGAGGAGGACAATGCAAAGAGGAATCATCTCTCCCTGCTCATGAGGAGTTTCTAAGGGACACGTAACATGCTCACAGAGTGACATTCTATGGTGGTCTGGAGACCTGTAGCAAATGCTTGGTACATACACCATTCATGGATCCTCTCCAATCTCAGCCATGATGGCCCAGGAGTTATGTAAATCAAGACAGGAATGTTGGAATTGTAGAACCTTGGAAGACTTGGTTGTCTCCATGCCCTGGGCCAAACTGTACCCTGTGAAAGAGGTTGTCATAAATAAGGTACAAGCTACAAAGTTGTACCCACCTCCCAGCTCCTTCCCATTGACGCTATCAAGCCTCCAGCCTAACACTGTAGCTTCTGGACACCCATGACAAGGGGTTGGAGGGTAGGTTCATTTATCCATCCATTAAGCAAAAATTCACTGAGAATGACTAAGTGTGCTGGGTTCTGGGGCTATCTCAATGAACAAAACAGATTAGAAGCCTTGCTGTTGAAGAAGTAATGTGGAGAGTGGTGATGAGAACAGGGGCGGAGAGGTCAGAGAAGTTCTCTCTGGGGAGATGACATTTGCACAAAGACTTGAGTGAAGCAAATCATGGACATCCAGAGAAAGAAAGCTCTTCCTCTGGTTCCTCTGGTTCCAGGAGAGAGAGAAGAACAAGTAAGTGCAAAAGTTCTGAGTATCCTTGCGGACTCTTGCTTGCTGGGTGCACTCAAGGAACAACAAAAAGGGCAGAATGGAGAGAATAGTCCATGATTCTGTGTCTCTTTCACAGATAGGTTTATTTGTGTCATATTTTAGATTCTACACATAAGTGATATCATACGATACTTATATTTCTGGCTTCCTGCACTTAGTATGATAATCTCTCGGTGCATTCATGTTACTGGAATCTATAATATGACGCAAACGAATCTGTCTATGAAACAGAAACAGAATCATGGACATAGAACAGAATGTGGTTGCCAAGGAGAAAGAGGTTGGGGGATGGATGGAGTGTGAGGTTGGGATTAGCGGGTGAAAACTGGTATATATAGAATGGATAAACAACAAGGTCCGACTGTAAAGCACAGGCAACTATATTCAATATCCTATGATGAGCCATAATGGAAAAGAATATTTCAAAAATGTATCTATCTATATATGTGTAACTGGATCACATTGCTGTGCAGCAAAATTTAGCACAACATTGTAAACCAACTTTAAGAGAAAAAGAATAGTCAATGCTGACAAAAGTCACAGGAGCTGAAGTCTTAAAGACAGTGGAAACATTTGGTCCTTATAGGCCATTACAAGGCCTTTGGCTTTTTCTCCAGGTGAAATAGAAGTTAAGGGAGAGTTTGTAGCCGAGAAGTAATGTGGTCTGATGTACATTTTTAAAGGATCAAAAATCTACTGAGCTGCTATGTTGAGAATATGTGTAGGAGTGTGATGATAGAAACCAGAGGACTGATGAAAAGGCTACTATGACAATAAATAAATAAATAAATAAATAAAACCCATAAACTCGATGGCTTATAAACAACAAACATTTATTTATTATCTAGAGGCTGGGAAGCCCAAGGTCAAGGCACTGGTGAGTGGTCAGTGACTGGTGAGGGCCCACTTACTTGTTCATAGACAACTATCTTCTCACTGTGTCCTAACAAGATGGAAGAAGCCTCTTATGAGGGCACTAATCCCATTCATGAAGACTCCACCCTTATGACCTAATCACTTCCCAGAGGTCCCTTGTCCTACTACCATCACTTTGGGCGTTTGGTTTTGTTAACACAAGTTTGCAAGCTCATGTGCCCAATGCACAGTGGGGCCAAACAAACTGAAGCATTGTAGTTTGGAGCAAAGAAAGGTTCATTGCAAGACCATGCAAGGAGACAGGTGGTTCATGCCCTACTAAAAAGCCTCTGAAACTCCCTAAAGGGTTTCAGTAAAGCTCTTTTAAAAGCCAAGAGAAGGAGGGGGCGGGTCCCAGGGTCTGTGGTCAGCTTGCACACAATTGTCTGATTGGCTAATGGTGAGGGAGCAGGGTGGTGTCACAGGGATGAACATTATCTGTCCTTAGGCTCCAGGAGGCCTGGGGCTATGTGCTCATGGTCATCAAGTAGTTAACAACTTTCACTTGTTGGAGGGGGGGGAGGTTTTCTAACATCTGCAAAACAACTCAGGAAATGTGCATCAAATACTATTGTCTAGATACTTTCCAGCTGTTCAAGTGGTAAAGATTCTGCCTGCAATTCAGGAGACTCAGGAGAAGTGGGTTCAATACCTGGATTGGGAAGATCCCCTGGAGGAGGAAATGGTGACCCACCCCAGTATTCTCACCTGGAAAATCCCATGGACAGAGGAGCCTGACAGGTTATAGTCCATGGGGTCAGCAAGTGTCGGACACGATTGAGCATGCACGCAAGGCACCTCAAAGAGCTAAAGCGGAGGATATGGGGAAAGACCTTCTCCCCTGACTCCGCCAAGGGCCCCATGCGGTCTTCCTGCCGTTACAGTTTCACACATTGCAGGAACATATATTCAGTCTATAGAAAAGGCTATTGAAAGAATCCAGGTAAGAGATGATAAAGTCTTTTGCCAGGGTAATAGCATCACTGGCGGTAGAAGTTTCGAAAGAATGGACTGACAAACTGAATATGGAAGGTAAAGAGAGAGAGGTGGAGATAGTTTTAAGATTTGGGGCTTGTACAACTGGAAGAATATAGTTGCCATTTTCTTAGACAGGAAAGACCTCAAGAGAAGCTGGGGTGGGGTTAGCTATCAAGAGTTCAAGCTTTGGTTACTTTAGGTTGGAGATGTCTATTAGGTATTCAAGCAGAGATGGTCAGTTCAAAGTCACAGGACACGATAAGACAGCCTAGTTCAGAGAAGAGAGAAAGTCTGAGACTGAGTTAAACTGTATTTCCACATTGAAAGGCAAGAGAGCTGAGAACGAGCCAGCAAAGGAGGATGAGAAGACTTCCTGCCCAAGAAGGCAAGAGAAGAATCAGAACCGGAGAGCAGCAAGTATTTCAGGAAGGAGGGAATGATCAGCTGAGCCAATGACTGCTGAGAAGCCAAGAAGGGTGAGGTCTGACACCCCACCTAGGATCAGGCAGCATGAAGCCACTGGTGCCCACAAGAGATGTTTGGTGGAGCCATAGGAACACCAAATTCAAGTGGGTTCGAGGAGAACAGAAGGAAAGGCCATGGGTACAGCCAGAACAGGCAATGCTTCTGAAAAGCTACGCTGACCTAGGAGGGTGGAGGAATGGGGTGGTATCTAGATCCATGCACTTGTAATCAAGAGGGTTTTTTTTTTAAGTCAATGTTTGGATGCTTATGAGAACGATCCAAAAGAAAAAGGAAATTGATAGGAGGAAAACAGGGGAGATATTTTCACATTGACAGACATTCTTCAGAGGCAAGAAGGGGATGAGACTCAGTACATGGGTGGTGGGAGGGTGGCCGGAGACAGAAGCATGTGCAGGTCAGCAGGAGGACAGGTAGCTCTCATGGGCAGACACAGGTATCAATCTAGCTGTCAGCTGAGGTGCTGGAAACCTGTGAGTTATTCTCCAAGTGTTTCCATTTTCTGAAGGAACTAGGAAGCGAGATTACTAGGAAGCAAAGCCAAGGTTGGAGAGGAGGGAGGCAGCGTGAAACAGAAACAGTTTTCTAGAAGTGGGGGAAGGGACTGAGCCTGGAGCATGCAGGATAATTACCAGGTTGCACAAAAGGCTTGTCTGAGGTTGGGGGGCAGACACTGAGAGAGGGAGCAGTCAGGATGGTGTGGGGTTTTTCTCCAGACTCATCCAGCTATAAGGGTACAGCCATGAAACTGGGCAGAAGATTGGGTTTCACCTGAGCTGGTTAGGGTGGACGCTTGTGACAGGGTGGCCACCTTGTCTGAGAAAGAGCTCACTGACGCCACTTTTGCCTTGCGTTGTTTGAAAGGTCTCCAGGAAGCCTCTGTGCTCTTGGAATTTTATGAACTTTAATTGTAGCAGTAGAGCTTGTTAATGTTTGCCTCTCTGCCAGATGGCATCCTAAGCACTCAACACGGATGATCTTATTAAACTTTGCGACAACCTTATGAAGCAGGTGCTTTTATTATTCCCATTTTGCTGATGAAAATACTGAGACACACAGAGAGATTTAAAACCCTTGTCCAAGTTGATGTAGGTAATAAGTGGCAGGGTGGGAAGTGGCATCTTGGCAGTTACTATGAACCCCAGAGTTTCTACCACTCCTCTATGCCACCCCAAAACGTAAACACCACAGGGCTTTGTTGTAGATCCTGGTGTCTCACGCTACATCGCAGATTTCCTATGTCTGGATACCAGATGGGGAAACATACTCCAATTTATTGCCTAATTTATAAAGGGCTCTAACTTAGCTCAAGTTCTGGAGGCATGCTTGTTTCACATAGGCGTTCTAACCCAATTACGGGAGTTGGAAACAGAAAGAATGATGGCTGGTAATTCACAGCCAGCCTGCCTTAATTGTCAGCAAATGGGGGTGGGAGAAAGTTTGCCTCAGTTCCTAAACTCCCTCATAATTAACAATATTGTGACTCAACAGCACATCCACACACGCCCACAAACGTCTGCATTTTGGCACTCCAAGGGTGGATGCCACAGCCACCAGGCTTCCTGGTGACTAACCAAGGAAATGGACACCTTGATCTACCCAGAGATTTTCAGTAAGTGCCTTAGCTAAATGTTCTAAATGTCAGTATATTCTTGCCCTAAACTCTGTTCTCTTTGATCATCTTAATCCCCTCATTCCCATGCCCCTCGAGCCCCCAGTCATTTTGCCATTTCAGCAGCTGTTTCAGTCTTTCTCGGCTGCCAGAATCGAGCCACAGCTGTTCCATCAAGGTAATCCACCGTTTACTGGTGCGTGTGTGTTCCTGATGTCACAAATAGCTTTATGTAAAAAGCATCCGGTTTTCTTTTGTAGCAGTGGTTGGAATCGTTAGTTTTGCTTTCAGCAAACTCTAAAGAGGACAAACTGACCCACAAGGCTCTTCCAGGAGAAGCGAGGTCTGTTGATAAAAGAAAGACCTAAGGGGGATGCTTCGGGGCCCAGGAGAGTGCACAGAACCGTGGCGCAGAGTCAGCAGGGGATTTAGGTGAGACTGGGAGAGAGTGGACCATTGCCAGGGAGGACCATTCATTTCCCCGAGGGTCTGAGGGCTCTCCTGATGAAATGATGGCTAATGGGCATCTTGATTTTTAAATAGCTCAGCCCTTCTCTGTACAGTGGCAAGTGCTGTCTCCCCCTTCCTTTCAGACCTGTAGGGTAGGTAGTGCTGCGCTTAATCGGCCGTGAAGGCAGGGCAGGGAGCTGGCAGCTTCCGCCCATATGTTCTAAGCCCTCCAGCTCCCATCCACCACCATGGCCTGGGCTGCAAACTTGGGCACCTGAGTCCAGCCCTCCTCCTTCCAGTCCCAGGCTGCTGGGATCGGGAAGGGGCAGCCCCTGAGGAAAGCCACAGCATCTCTCCCCCAACACTAACTTCACAGGCACTGTGAAGTTGCAAGGAGCAAAAAGAGGAATTAGCATCTGTAGGTGCCCTCAGAAAAAGCCCCACAGGGAGGGTCAGGCGTGAACTGCTGTGGCCTTTGAGGAGATCCTGACGAACATACCTTAGAGACTCACAGAGTCACCAGCTTCATCCTTCCAGGCCCCCAGCACAGGGCCTGACACCAACAGGCTCAGAAACCCCCAGAGTCAAGTTCAAAGCCTGGCACGTGGCTGTGGTTTTACAGCCTGCCTTCATGGTGACCCAGAGGGACTCTCTTGCTGCAGTTTTTTTTTTTTTTTTTTTTACAAGTTTAGTGAAGTAACACATTTCATTACAGAGCAATTAGAAAAACTAGGGTTAAAAGGGAAAATACATCCTATATTCCCACTCCCATCAGAGAGACACATTAACATTTTTACCTTTTCACCAAGATTTCCATGTGTTTATCTTCACACAAATATATTTTACAAAGATGGTTTTGTACTACGTATAGTATTTTGTAACCTTCTTTTCCACTTGACGATACTTCGTGTTCAGCTTTCAATGTCAGCACGCCCAGCTCTACATCATTTTTAATGACTACATTGCAATCCTTTGGGTCAATATTCTAAAATTCATTTAACCAAGCCCCCGTTGTTGGCTATTTATGCTGCTTTCAAATCTATTCCTGTTATAAACAAAGCTACAGTGAATATTTTTGTGCACACCTTCCGCACCCTTGAGGAATTCACAGTACAAGAAACTGGGACAGGTGCGAACATGGCGCTGCGCGCGGTGTGGAGCGTGCGGGCCGCGGTCTGCAGCCTGCGCGCCATCTCGGCACTCAGCGCGCCCTGCTCGCTTCGGCCCTGGGGACTGCGACCCGGTGCCGTCCGGACGCTGCGCACCGGCCCTGCTCTGCTGTCGGTGCGGAAATTCACAGAAAAACATGAATGGGTAACAACAGAAAATGGTGTTGGAACAGTGGGAATCAGCAATTTTGCACAGGAAGCTTTGGGAGATGTTGTTTACTGTAGTCTGCCTGAAGTTGGGACAAAGTTGAACAAACAAGAGGAGTTTGGTGCTTTGGAAAGTGTGAAAGCTGCTAGTGAACTCTATTCTCCTCTATCAGGAGAAGTAACTGAAATTAATAAAGCTCTAGCAGAAAATCCAGGACTTGTCAACAAGTCTTGTTATGAAGATGGTTGGCTGATCAAGATGACATTCAGTAACCCTTCAGAACTAGATGAACTAATGAGTGAAGAAGCATATGAGAAATACATAAAATCTATTGAGGAGTGAAAATGGAACCCCTAAATAAACTACTTTGAAACAACTTAATCTAGCATAGTTGTCTTAAATTAGTGGTGGATAGCTATTTTAAAAGCAACTTTTAGCAAAAGAAACTACTTGTAACAATGTTTCCTGAAGAAAATACCCCTTAACTTCCTAATGAGTTCAGATAAACACTGTGCATCTTTTCCACAGCATCCTGTGATTTTTAGGCTAGGCTCCAGTTATAATATTCAGAATCCCTGAAATTATCTCTGGTAAAACTAATTACAAAAATTATGTAATTCAAGGATAACATGGTTATCTTAAACCTTATATGACACTGTAACTTGCTTACAGCTATCCTTGGATTTGGGTCAAAATTATGTTCCCACTAGAAATAACTGCCAGTGGAGAAAAGTTTGTTAGTTGTATAGTGTCCAATGAAGAATATTACTATCTTAATTTTGCAAGGTACTGTGTTTGCTGGTGCTATTTTTATACAGTGAAGTAACAGCCTTGCAGGAGAATAAACAATTTAATAATAAAATATTCAACTTCTTAAAAAAAAAAAAAAGAAAAGAAACTGGGACAGAGATACCATCACTTTCATTTATGGCAGGGGAAAAAATGATGCCAGTTGTTTTTAATGAAAATACTGATAATAAAAGCCACTTACATTAAGCATATGCTTTGTGCCAGGCACTGTGCTAAGGGCTTTACACACTAGTTCTGTGAGATATCCTCACACCAGTATTCTTGCTGGGGAAGCCCCATGGACAGAGGAGCCTGGAGGGCTACAGTCTGTAGGGTTCAGAGAGGCTGACATGACTTAGTGACTAAACAACAATTATTTTGCTGAGAAGGAAATGGAAGCTCAAAAAGAGCACATGTGACTTGCTCAAGGTCACACTGCAGGTGTATGGCAGACAGAATTCAAACAGCCATCTAAAGACTCCCCAAAACAAAGTCTAGGCTAAACATTAGATTTTCTCTTGAAAGTTACACCAGCTTCATGTTCCAGGATTTCAATCTCAGACCTTATCAGGTTCAATTGAAATAATGGAACAGTAGTAATAGACCACTGATGGCAATTCTGTTTTCCTCCCTAATATGCACACCTCTGTGTGATGGGGATTCGAAACTCTTCCCTTTGAGATAAGAATGTGTCTCCCTGACCCCGGAATCAGCACTGGCCATCGTGGTTTGCTTTAACCATTACGATGGGGCAGAAGGCATGTGGCACCAGTTCCACCCTTAGGTCTTGAGAGGTCCCTCATCTGGGAACCTTGCTTATGTGAACAAGCTCAGGTTAGCCCCCAGGAGGATGCAAGATATTGGATAGTGGCCCCCTCTCCAGCCCACAGAACCTAACTACCTGGCACGTGACCAAAAATATAGGAGCCCATCATAACCACCCATCCAGTTGTGAGCTCACGACGCTTAGCGTTTTCAGCCCACAGGTTGTGGGCTGGCTGTTACACAGCAAAGACTAATGGGTGCCTGAATGGGTTCTGTGAAGGTGATGCAGTCTGGGGTGGGGGTGGGGGGCTCCAGTGGGCACTGTGAGCCACGTGGCTGGGAAGACTTCACAGAAGAGGTGAGAGCTCGTGCGTCGTGGGGTGTGCAATAAAGAGTAAGAGACTCCCGAAGCAGAACACGAAGGTGGGCCTGCATGCGCAGTTAGATAAACCTCCCCGCCGGAGATGCAGGATGCCGGAGCCCTCTTTCTGGAGTCTGAATTAAGTAGAAGCCGCCCTCTGGCCGAAAAGGCAGCGAGATGTCATTTATACCCTGATGAGAAAAACAAAGCACCTGGCAGGTTCCCTGACTGCCTCTGGTGGGTCTACCCTGAGGGCTGGAGTGGGAAGACATTGGATGTCGGTCTCCCAAATGGTAGAGCAGGAGTCCCCATCTGGGGCTGTGGGAAAATGTGGCTGCTTCTCCAGCTTCTCCTCTCCCTACTGGGATGGCTCTGAAGCATGCTGTGCCCTGGGAAGTCTAGAAGGAACAATCTTGCCGGGAGTGCTTTCCAGCACCTCTCACACATGGGACCCAGCAGGGCTGAATAATCCGCCAAGATGGACAAGCCAAGTCATTCATTCACTCACTCACTCCACAAATATCCCCCATGGTTCTAAGAGGCCCTGGAGAAGTTCAGAGCCTGGTGTGAAGGGCAGACACAAGCAGAAGCCTGGGGTCCACAAAACCCTACCTTTTCTAACCACCTCTTTCTTCTTTGCTTTCCCTTATTGCTCAATAAAAACATCTCTTTGTTTCCCTTTTATTAAGGTAATGGTGATAATGGAATAAGATAGTACAAGATAATTAGTATATTTAGAAATAGATACAAGGGGGTGCTTGAGGTTGAATGACTTCCTTGTATTTCTTCTCCTAAAGCTTGCTTAAGATTTAATCAGGGTTGTGTTACTCCAGCCTCCTTTTGACCAAGACTTCTCATGACGAGTGATTGTGTCCAGTCATGTCTGACTCTCTGCGGCCCCATGGACTATAGTTTGCCAGGCTCCTCTGTCCATGGAAATTTCCAGGCAAGAATACTGGAGTAGGTCCTCCAGGGGATCTTCCCGACTCAGGGGTCAAAACTGTGTCTCTTGGATCTTCTCGCAGGGAGTGCAAAGTGCTTTCCAGTGACCCTCCCACAGGGACCAGCAGGGCTGCCCTTAGCAGGGTCCTGATAAGAGCATTGAGCCAAATAACCTGCAAAGGTGGGCAACCCTTAGCAGGTAGATTCTTTACCACTAGCGCCACCTAGGACTTAAGTTTCCCTGGTTGCTCAGACGGAAAAGAATCTGCCTCCAATGTGGGAGACTCAGGTTCAACCCCTGGGTCAAGAAGATTCCCCTAGAGGAGGAAGTGGCAACCCACTCTGATATACTTGCCTGGAGAATTCCATGAACAGAGGAGCCTGGTGAGCTACAGTCCATGGGGTGGCAAAGAGACAGATACAACTGATCAATTAACTCTCATTAGTTTTAAATGCATGTCTCTCTTTTTATTTTTATTTCTTTGGCGGCATCAAGTGGCATATTAGCTCTTAGTTCCCTGGCCAGGGATCGAACACACACACCCTGCAGTGGAAGCATGGAGTCCTAACCACTGGACCACCACGGAATTCTCTTAAACACCTCTCTTGCAAATACTGTTTCCTGTTTTAACTGAACCTAGTGAGAAAGCACGAGGTCCTAAAGGTAGACCCCGCCTGTCCTGGGCTGGTCATGGAAGCAGCAAACTCTCTTTTCCAGGATTGAAAAGAGCCTGGGGGACTGGGATAGTGAGAAGAGAAAGACAGATGAAAAGATGAAGTAAGGATGTTTCTGGATGCTGACACCCACACACTTCTGGGGTTTGGTGTTACCTAAGAAGAGCAGATAGACACAATCCGTGTTGCTAAGGCTGCTGTGTTCTTGTAGGAAGCCAAGGTGTTAGGCTGAAGTCCTGAGGTCATTGTTACTTGTATTATGCCAGCATAATAACAGTTTTTCACACCTAAAAGTACTTTTTAACACTTGTTTGTTAATGCCTTATCGTACTGGCCTTGTGGGAGATGTGGAGGAGCTGACGAGGATCCTGTCTCCAGGAACACAAGGGCTGTTGGGACAGATAGAGCTGCAGAGAAATTGTTGCATTCCAAGGCAACGACACTGTGGGAACAGGCCCAGGATGTGCAGAGAGCAGAGGTGAGGGCCCTGGGTGGGAGGGCTTCATATATGGGTTGGATGAGTAGGAGTTTTCCGGGGATGATAAGGCATTTCAGGAGGAATAAGGAATGAGTACACCACAGTGTTGCAGGATGAGAAAGCAGAGAATACTCCAGTGTCCCTGAGTATAGGACGAACAGGGTTCAGTGAGAAGCAAGCTGAAGCAAAGCAGTTGGGAGCCAGACCATGCAGGGATTTATGGGCCTGCTGGGGGAGCCTGGACTCCACCCAGTGGAGAAAGGGGGAGTCCTTGAAAGGCTCTGGCCAAGTGTGATGTGATCAGAACTGTCTTTTGGAAAGAGTTCTTTGGTAGCTATGTGGGGCTGGTTTACAGATGGGGAAGACCAGAGCAGTTACACCACCTAAGAGATGCCTCAGGGACCTTGGCAAGATAATGGCAGGTATGGCGGGAGAGCATTAGTACAGTGGTTATGTGCAAAGGCTCCAGAGTCAACCTCCAGGATTCAAAGCCTGCCTGGGTTCCTTACCAGCTGTGTGATCCTGGACAAGTTACTTAACTTCTCTGCACCTGACTTTCCTCATCCGTAAACTAAGGATAATAAAAGCAATTACCTCATTGTAGTTGTTCTATGAATGAAATGAGTTTATCCATTTAAAGCACTTGAACCACCGCTGGTACATTGCAAATGCTCTGTAATTACTGATTATTCTCATTTAATCCATTAGACCTGTGATGATTGCAGGTGGACAGTGAGCTAGAAGTTGAGTCTCAACTCGCTTCTACAGAGCTGGCTAGCATGCTGCCATTCCCAGGGGCAAGAAATCTGAGAATCCTCCAAAAAGTCTACTCCCCTCTAGGAAAATGGAAGTGGTACCCAGTGCACAGAATTAAGCATCTCCCTGAGGACTCCCGCAGATTCTGTCTTAGTTTCCTGTAAGCAGACTAGCTTCCTGCCCGAGACTAACAGCAATAATGGGCATCAGCAGAGACTGTCATACTCGCTTCTTTTTTGCAAGCCTCACAATAAGCTTGCAGTACTGGCAAGACAGGCATGTTATTGTCTCCATTTTTACAGATGAAGAAATGGAAGTTTGGTGCCATTGCCAAGGAGAGATGGATAAAAGAGGAAAGACTCTCAAAGACAGTAGCTCTTCCCATGACCCCAAGGTGCTCCCATCCATTTCCTTTCTCGTGCACTTCCCAAAGTCCATGTCCAAATGCTGATCTTCCTGTCCCCCAGGGGAAGGGGACTCTCTGAGTGCCTCAGAAAGGATGGAGCAAGAGAGTGCCCCCAGCTTAGCTTGAGTTTCTATAGAAAGAATTCAGCCCCTCAAAGCCCTTGCCACAAGCCTGCAGTTTTCTGGCAACAGTGAGAGAAGGGAGTGAGAGGTGTCATACTTGGCTGAGCTTTAGAGAGTGGCCCAGGAAGAGTGGAGAGGGAGGGTGAGAAATATTATTCTTCCCTAAGCTCTGTGTTCCAGGTGCCAGACGTTCATCATCTCATTGACTGCTCACATCCGCCATGAGGTCATCAATATCATTTTCATCCCCTATCTGAGGAGACTGAGAGCCAGAGGAGTTGGGTACCCAAATTCTCAATCATTCGGTTAAGGCAATCCTGTGTTCAGGCGAAGAAATAAGGAGGTGGGACCCTGTGCCAAGACCCTTCCTCACTCTAGGTGTTTCTTTTTATCACTTGGGGAAGATGCTATACTTTTAATCACTGCTTTTGTGAGGACAACTGGGTGAATTAAGTACTGTTAGAGAGACTCCATGAAGTAGTAGGAGTGAGGAGGGGGGCTTGTTTTTTCCACCAGGCACAATGGGTATCTGTCTCTAGCCTGGAGGAATATTTAAATGAAGCATATCAAATGCCAAGAAATGTGACAAGTATATACATTATTTCATTTAACACTTCAAGCACCCTTTATGAATCAGATTCTATCATCATCCCACTTTCTTTTTATTCTTTAATTGAAGTATAACTTAATTTACAATGTTGTATTAGTTTCAAGGGTACAGCAAAGGGATTCAGATATATGATTTACCAGATTCTTTTCCAATATAGGCAATTAGAAAATATTGAATATGGTTCCCTGTGCTATACAGTAGGCCCTTGTTTACTAACCTTATGTATGCTGCTGCTGCTAAGTCGTTTCAGTCGTGTCCGACTCGGCAGCCCACCAGGCTCCCCCGTCCCTGGGATTCTCCAGGTAAGAACACTGGAGTGGGCTGCCATTTCCTTTTCCAATGCATGAAAGTGAGAAGTGAAAGTGAAGTTGTTCCAGTCGTGTCCGACTTTTAGCGACCCCATGGACTGCAGCCCACCAGGCTCCCCCGTCCCTGGGATTCTCCAGGCAAGAACACTGGAGTGGGTTGCCATTTCCTTCTCCAATGCATGAAAGTGAGAAGTGAAAGTGAAGTCGCTCAGTCGTGTCTGACTCTTCGAGACCCCATGGACTGCAGCCCACCAGGCTCCTCCGCCGTGGGATTTTCCAGGTGAGAGCGCTGGAGTGGGGTGCCATCGCCTTCTCGATCTTGTGTATAGTAGTATGCATATGTTCATCCCAGACTCCTCATTTATCTCTTCGTCCCCGCTCCCTCCGCTCTCACTTTTGGTAACCCTAAGGGTGTTTCTATATCTGTGAGTCTATTTCTGTTTTGTTAAAAGTTCATTCGTATCACTGTTTAAAAGGTTACACAAATAAGTGATATCATGTGACGTTTGTCTTTCTCTGTCTGACTTACTTCACTTAGTTTGATAATCTGTAGGTCCATTCATGTTGCTGCAGATGTCATTATTTCATCCTGTTTTATGGCTGAGTAATACATATACCACATCTTCTTTATCCATTCATCTGTCAATGGGCATTTAGGTTGCTTCCATGTCTTGACTATGAAACAGTGCTGTTATGAACATTGGGGTACATGTATCTTTTTAATTAGAGTTCTCTCTGGATATATGCCCAGAAATGGGATTACTAGATCATATAGTAACTCTATTTTTAGTTTTTTTAAGGACCTCCATACTGTTCTCCATAGTGGTTGCAATTTACATTCCCATTAACAGTGTAAAAGAGTTCCCTTTCTCCAAATCCTGCTTAGCATTTGTTATTTTTAGACTTTTTAATGATGGCCATTCTGATTGGTGAGAAGTGATACTTCTCACTCATATAGTTTTGATCTGCCTTTCTCTAATAATTACCAGTATCACCATCCCATTTTCTGGCTGAGAAACCTGTCTCAGAGAGATGGGGAAAGTGTTCGTTCTAGGGTCATACAGCAATTAATGGCAGAACCCAGTCCATTTTCTTAGCCAGCAGTTCATGCTGCCTTCTGAAAGGAGAAGAGAACAGCTTTGCTAGTTACAGGAGAGGTTAGGTATAGTACATAGACCATCCATGGCATGTGGGTCCACTTTGGGGGCCAGAGGGCAATCCCCAAAGTTAATATTCAATATGAGCCCAGAACAGGAGCTCTTAGCCTTGGAATCCATCCCTGAATGGGTCCACAAGTTAGGAAACTTGCTAAGCATCCTTATAACCAGGTTGCACAGATATTGCTTAACAGATGGACAATGATACCACACAAGTTAACCGCACAGGCCAAGTGGTGTGATAGGCCCAAGATTCCATCCCTTGTCAGTTCTTTGACTTTGATTTCAAACTCCTCAACTGTAGATCAGGGCCATACCAGTACCTGTTTTGATTACTGTTGGTTTGTAACAAACTATCCCAAGTGTATCAGTTTAAAACCATCACTTTTGAATTTGTGGGAAAGCAAGGTTGAGCAGATCTGTCTGGAGGCTCTCTGATCACAACCAGATGTCTTCTGGGGCCTCTGTTGAGACAGAGCTGGACATCCATGATGCTCGCCCCATGGCTGGTAGTCAGTGCTGGCTGTTGGCTACAGACACAGCAGGACTGCTCCTTGGAGTGCTTACAATGGCTTCTCCAGCTGGGCAGTCTCATGGCTGGACTTCTTCATTGCAATTCAGAGCTTCAAAACAGAGTGTCAGCTAAAAAGAAAAAGCTACACCCCTTTCTAGGGTAGAGGCTCAGAAATCATTGTCACTTCCACTGCACTCTGTTGATTACAAATGAGTCACAGGACTGCCAGGTTCAAGGGCAGAGAACTAAACTCTGCCTCCAAGAGTGGGAACAATCTAGAATATACTCTAGGAACCAGGCAGGAAGAGGTGAGAACATGCCCAGGACTGAATAAGGTTGAGGTGGGGCAGAGCAGCACATTCTGCGCTACCAGTGCATGAGAAGAGTGAAGTCTTAGGAGAGAAAAGGAGCCCACCAGGCCTGGCAGGGGAACCACATGCCGTTCACGGTTGTGGAGGAAGGTCCATGAAGGCTGGATCCTGCGGACCTGTGTCTGGGAGGCCCAGAGGATAAGGAAGTTGACCTGCAAAGCCGTTCACTTAGGGGACAAGAGATGGACTGGAGGTGTTTCCCTCTTGGTTTCCTACAGCATTTCTTAACCCAGGAATTCCCTACAGGAGATGAAGGTGGACATATCTGAATTTCCGAAGATCTGAAGAAACACTTCATTATTTTACTAAACTATTGTTCTTACAATAATATCCAACTTCACCACATAGCCTACTAGATGTGTACAATTTGACCTCTGCCCTCTCTACGCTCTTCCTGAGCTTCTTTCTTCTACTCACTAGACTTCAGTTCCACTGGACTACTTTCAGGGGCTTGAGCACCACAGCTTTTCTTGCCTCAGGACCTTTGCACCTGCTGCTTCCTCTGCTTAGAAAGGTCCTCTCCTCCTCCCTTTACATCGCTGGACCCTTTTCATTATCTAGCTCTCAGCTGCAGCATCACCTCTTCAAAGAGCATTTTCCCAATCACCTGATCTGAACTGAGTGCCTCTTCTTATTTTCTCCTGCTGTTTCACTTCATGTTACTTATTGCAATTTTGCATATTTATTTATTTGTTGGAACATTTTCTTATTTATTGTCTACTTTCCTACTATACCGTGAGAAATTTAAGGGCAGGTGCCATGACTGCTATTTTTACTCTATATGCCCATCACCTAGACAAGTGCCTGGTACTCAAGTGGCTATTTGGTAAGTATTGAGTGTGCTCAGTCACTGAGTCATGTCTGAGCCTTTGGGGCCCTATGGACTACAGCCTGCCAGTCTCATCTGTCCATGGAATTTTCCAGGCAAGAATACTGGAGTGGGTTGCAATTTCTTACTCCAAGGGATCTTCCCAACCCAAGATTCGAACCCGTATCTCCTGCGTCTCCTGAATTGGCAGGTGGGTTCTTTACAACTGAGCCACCTGGAAACCCCTCAAGATGTTAGTTGTGGGAAAGCCTGTAACCTCAGTGTCATTGAGCTAAAGGACATGAACTTTGTCCACCCTAAGGCCATAAAGCTAGACTAAATTATAACTTACTGGAATGTTGAGAGAGGTGGTAGCCATGATCCCTCAGAACCTATGGGATGGGGCTGAAAGGGTTTTATTCCTGGGGGTCAAGACCTCTTGAAAGTGGCTGCGTATGAAGTAATCTTGCTTCCCTAGTGGGTTTGAGGAGGTTTTCTGGTTTCTGAGGAAGTGCACACGTATGTGTGCATGTGTGTGTGCATGTGTGTGTGTGTGTAATGCCAGTGACCTCTTTTATTCTTGCCTCGACCATTTCCACCGTCCTGAACTGAGTGTTTTCTGGTGTCACAAAATGAAAACTCTATCACCCAGTCTGCTGTTGCTACCAGAAACAAAGTCTGATTTATGGTCTGACTCTTGAGATGGGCTCTGCTGGGGGTCTGCCGTCATCTGCTCACTCAGTTTAGGCTGCTCTCCTTGGTCCTGAAATGAACTGTCTTTGTAATGTGTCCTTGCAGAAGGCTGCATCTCAAAAGCCCCCAAAGAACACAAATTCACATGTACATGCACAGACACTGCCCTAGAGACACATATACATCATAAATTCATCCACACATACTCTCATGAATAGAGAGGTGGCAAAATATGTATGCATTAAACTCCCGCAATATTTATGCCAAGAACTAGGATGGTTTAGGTCCTTTTTTGGAAAGAAAAGGCAATCATATCTCCTGGGGTAGGCTGTTTGAAAATCCACAATTATTTTCCTTCTTGTGTCCTTGCCTATTGAAATGTGAGTTTGCACTTTTCCCATCTAGAAGTAGAGTCTCTTTCCTCATCCCAGGAATCTGGGCTGGTCTTATGAATTGCTTTAGCCAACAGAATGGGATGAAAGTGAAAAAGGACCACTTCCAAGCCTACATCTCAGGAAGCCTTGAACACTCCCATTCTTTCTCTTAAAAACTTGCCCAAAGCAAAATAAAGTAAAAAAAAAAAAAAAACTTGCCCAGCATCAAGAAAGCTCAGGTTTTCTTGATGAAGAATAAAAGACCATAGAGGGCAGAGATGAGCCATACTAGCTGAGCCCCTTCTAGACAAGTCAGTTCCCACCAGACAGCAGATACATCAGGGAATACTGCAGCAAGTGGCCTGGCCCAGCCCTGGTCAGAAGAGCTATCTAGCCAATTAATGGGCTTGTGAATAATAACAAATGATTGCTGTTTAAAGTCACTAAGTTTAAGGCCGTTTTTTACCTTAAAATAGCTAACAGATGTACTTCCTTGTGAAGGACTAAATTTGAATTTCTGAAAGCAATATGTCCTTAGAAGTCAGATGTCCATGCAGGACCCTGAAGAAATTCTCAGTTCAGTTCAGTTGTTCAGTTGTGTCTGACTGTTTTTGACCCCATGCATTGGACTGCAGCACGCCAGGCTTCCCTGTCCATCACCAACTCCCGAAGCTTGCTCAAACTCATGTCCATCAAGTCAGTGATGCCATCCAACCATCTCATCCTGTGTCATCCCCCCTCTCCTCCTGCCTTCAGTTCTACTGCTAATTATAAAGCACACAGAGGGATATGACCAAAAGTGAAAGTGAAAGTTGCTCAGTCATGTCCAACACTTTGTGACCCCATGGACTATACAGTCCTTGCAATTCTTCATGCCAGAATACTGGAGTAGGTAGCCTTTCCCTTCTTCAAGGGATCTTCCCAGCCCAGGGATCAAACCCAAATCTCCCGTATTGCAGGTGGATTCTTTACCAGCTTAGCCACAGGGAAGCCCAAGAATACTGGAGTGGGTAGCCTGTCTCTTCTCTAGTGGATCTTCCTGACCCTGGAATTGAATCAGGGTCTCCTGCATTGCAGGTGGATTCTTTACCAACTGAGCTATGAGGGAAGCCCATGACCGAAAGAGCACTGCTTTGGGAGCAAATCTTCATCCTGACTCTGTCACCAACTGACTGTGTGGCTGTGGGCAAGTCACTTGACATCTCTGGACCTTGGTTCCTTAATCTGTATATTGAAAAAGCAAGCTTAGCTAATTTTAGGCCCTTCAGGCTCTGACATGTACTGTACTCTCATGATTCTCAGCCTCTGCTACTTTTGTCTATAAAGCAGGAAACTTGTCCCGGTTCTTTCTGTCTCACAGGATAATCCAAAAGGATGAAGTGCTAGTTCCTCAGCGGCACCTCTGCTTCCAGATACTTTCAAGAACCTGAGAGTCTATGCAGCAGGAACAGACACCATGAGATGCTGGCTTTGTGATAATTCATTGAGTTTTATCAGCATATGTGAACATACAGATTTTCAGCTAATATTAGAAGTTGAGATGGAACTGATGAAAGTGACTCCTGGGCAATCCCCATCACATCTCTTAAACAAAGTCCAAGCATCCTATTGGAACATGCACCCTGGTCCTCTCTTCTTTTCTCTTGGGTCCTTCTGGAAAAAGTTGCCTGGAGTTGTTTGCCTCCTCTGACCACACAGAAATCAGTATAAGTGTTGAATGGAGTGAAACTATTCCTGTGCATAGTTCTGAAAGAATTTTAATAATCTGAATGAAATTTGTTCCAGAAAAGGAATGTAGGCTCTACCAGGTTAGAAACCAAAATCTGGAGTATGGCTTAAGATAGTGTCAGTAACCCAGGAGACAGCATTGTGGGTGGACTGTGGGACTGTGGAATTAATACCAGGCATTTCCACAAAAGGACACCAAAATCGAGCCCATCAAAAGACTATAAGTTTAAAGTCAATGGGAAAATCAGAGTCAAGGACCACGCACGGATGGTCAGCACCAATGCTAGCACACGACAGAGAATAAAGCCAGTAGGAACTTTTTTTCTGAAGATGTTTAAAAACAATGTGAATGGTGTGTTCAGGATTTTGAGGGTTGCAAATCACAGAAAATCCCCTTCTAGCATGAGTTAATCTGAAAGGGAATTTAGTGGATCATGAAACTGGAAATTCATGGAGTAGGATTAAGGCATGGCTTTATGCAGCCACAATGTCACCAGGACCCAGTTTGCTCTGAGTCTCAGTTCAGCCTTGCTCTCCTTGATGTTGTCATTGACAGATTTCTCCTTCCAGGCATAAGAAGCTACAATTGCATCAGATCTTTCATCTGCTGCAATGTAAACCTGGAAGGAAGAGAGAGCTCCTCTTTCAACAGTGTATATGAAGTCCAGGGTCTGATTCCTTTTGGTCCGGTTAGGCCATTTGATCATACTTGATCAGTCCCAGTGCCTAAAATTATACAATACACTGATTGGTTTAAAGTGATTAGAGCTTACCCTGAGAGCTGGTAAAGCTCAGCTCCTCCCAAACTCTTAGAACTTAGTGGAGAAAAAGTAACTCCCTGAAGGAAACCCAAGATTCTTTTTGTTTAATCAGAAGATGAGTCAATAGATACTGCATGCTAAGTTGCTTCAGTCATGTCCAACTCTTTGTGACCCCATGGACTGTAGCACACCAGGATCCTCTGTCCATGGGTATCTCCAGGCAAGAATACTGGTGTACCATTTCCTCCTCCAGGGGCTCGTCCTGACCCAGGGATCAAACCCACATCCCTTATGTCTTCTGCATGGGCAGGTGGGTTCTTTACCAGTAGCGCCATCTGGGAAGCCCTTGTAGATAATAAGAGGCGGAGTCCAGAGGTGTTCACTACAGGCAGCTGTGGGTAGAAACATGGAACAAGAGTCAGAATCCTTCCAGGCTACAAGTTGAAGATTTTCTGAAAACAAAGAGTAAAAGTTGTTGCAAGCAGACAAGGGTCTAGATGATTAATTTTGTGAAATCGGCCAAATTACAAGTAGAGGGGAAGAAAACAGGCTTTTTGGAGAACTCCTTGTGGATTGCAAGGGCCCTGGAGTATAGGAGTTCAGGTCTTCTGAACATGGGATTCAGGAAAGGGATCTTCTTGACAGTTGGATACTTCTGGCTGATACATCTGAAACTGTGAAACCAGCCAAATGGAACTAAGGTTTCTAGGGACTACAGGTGGAAAAGGACATGGCAACCCATTCTAGGATTCTTGCCTGGACAATCCTGTGGACAGAGGAGCCTGTTTAGCTGCCATCTATGGGGTCACACAGAGTCGGACACGACTGAAGCAACTTACCATGCATGCATGCATTGGAGAAGGAAATGGCAACCTACTCCAGTGTTCTTGCCTGGAGAATCCCAGGGATGGAGGAGCCTGGTGGGCTGCCATCTATGGCGATGCACAGAGTTGGACACACTGAAGCAACTTAGCAGCAGCAGCAGCAGCAGGGACTATAGAACTCAGAAAGATGAGTTGCTCTGAAGGGAAAGAGGTTGGATTTTTTTTTAATCTAGACATATTTTAAGGCATATCAAACAGAGCTCTGGTTCTTTTGTGCATTGTATATACCTCAGATGCAGACTGCAGACGCAAAGGAGGTCACTTTTAATGCTTGAATTACCGTAACACCAAGCTCCCACCTGCTGGATTACAGCATTTATAAAACATGACCATAGTCTTCTTTACAACTCTGTCACACTCTGTCTCCTGGGCC
Source organism: Oryx dammah (assembly GCF_014754425.2). Lineage (NCBI taxonomy): Eukaryota > Metazoa > Chordata > Mammalia > Artiodactyla > Bovidae > Oryx > Oryx dammah. The sequence goes on from NW_024070212.1 coordinate 109,254,554, forward strand.
CAAAGCAGTTCTGCTTGTTCCTCGAGTCCATGATATCTCTCAACAAAACAACTCAATCAGCTTTTGGCTTTAGCCCTTTAACCAGTGAGGCTTAAACTTAGCATCTGGAGCGAGGGAGGAGCAGATATCATGGCATCTCTTCTCTCAGTTTTTTTTCCCATCTCTATTCTGCACCTGGAGTCCAATGCACTGCCATCCTCCCCATAGCTTCTCCATAGATATATATAAATAAAAGTGGGGGTAATTCATTCACCCAACTAATATTTATTGAAAATATAATAAACTAAGTGCTCAAGTCTATAGTTTGTTGGAGATAACAGAGAATAAAAAAAATGAACACGAAAGTGTGCGTGTTCAACTAGTGATAAATGCTATTAAAAACTGTCTGTAATATATGTGTATATGTATAACTGAGTCACACACACGCAGAAAGAATTCTACTCTTTGAAATTTGGTAATGTTTATCTTTTTGCCAGTTTTTCTAAATGTCATATGGATGTCTAATAACAATGTATGAGATACAAATTTTTAAATATACTTATGTATGGAGAAGGCAATGGCACCCCACTCCAGTACTCTTGCCTGGAAAATCCCATCGACGGAGGAGCCTGGTAGGCTGCAGTCCATGGGGTCGCCAAGAGTCGGACACGACTGAGTGACTTCACTTTCACTTTTCACTTTCATGCATTGGAAAAGGAAATGGCAACCCACTCCAGTGTTCTTGTCTGGAGAATCCCAGGGATGGGGGAGCCTGGTGGGCTGCCGTCTATGGGTTGCACAGAGTCAGACATGACTGAAGTGACTTAGCAGTAGCAGCAGCAGGATATGATTAATGTAAATTAATTATAAATCTATTATATTAAATTATGAGTGACATCATTCAAGATGCTCCTATTATTTTTTCTACACTTGATAAAATATTCTCAGAGAAATGCTAATATGTCTCACTAAGATTATACATTTTTTCCCCTTATATTCCTTCTGATTTTTGCTTTATGTATCTTTGTAAGTTAAGGTATCTAATGGTTTATGATGTCTATCTTCTTTGTGGATCATACCTTTCATCATTAACAATATTCATCTTTGTTTCATTTAAAATAAATAAATTAATTTAAACAACTGTCAGGATGAAAATTAATTGATGTTATTTATCACAGCAACAGCTTCCCTGGTGGCTCAGACGGTAAAACGTCTACCTGCAGTGCAGGAGACCCAGGTTCGATCCCTGGGTTGAGAAGATCCCTGGAGAAGGAAATGGCAACTCACTCCAGTATCCTTGCCTGGAGAATCCCATGGATGGAGGAGCCTGGTAGGCTACAGTCCACAGGGGTCGCAAAGAGTCGGACACGACTGAGCTACTTCACTTTCACTTTCATCACAGCAACAGGCTAAAGAATAATAATCATATGATCATATCAATAGATGCAGAAAAGGCCTTCCCTCGTGGTCCAGTGGCTAAGAATCCACCTGCCAGTGTAGGGGACACAGTTCAATCCCTGCTCTGGCATGACTCCAGAGCCTCAGGACAACAAAGCCCACGTGCTGCAACTACTGAGCCCACAGACCCAGGGCCCACGCTCCGCAACAAGGGAAGCCACTGCAGCGAGAAGCCTGCAAAACCCATCTGGGGAAAGTCCGTGTGCAGCAACGAAGCCCCAGCCCAGCCCAAAATGAACAAGCTATTTAAAAAGATAAAAAGTTTTTAAAAAGTAGATGCAGTTAAAACATTTGACAAAATCCCAAATCCATTCACAACACATACTCTTAGAAAGCTATAAACACAGGGAAACTCCCTCCACTGGATAAAGAAGGTTTACAAAAACCTATAGTTAACATCATACTTAATGGTGAGAAACTGGATCCTTTTCTGCTAACATCAGGAACAAAGAAAGAATTCCCCCTCTTGCTCCTCATTTTCAACATTATACTGGAAGTCCTATCTAAAAATGTATACACACTGGGAAGGAAGGTTGAAAAACCGTGTTTGTTCACAGATGATATGATTTTTTAATGTAGATAAAATCAGATGTTCAAGCTGGTTTTAGAAAAGGCAAAGGAACCAGAGATCAAATTACCAACATTTGCTGGATCATCAAAAAAGCAAGAGTGTTCCAGAAAAATGTCTATTTCTGCTCTATTGACTATGCCAAAGCCTTAAACTGTGTGGATCACAACAAAGTGTGGAAAATTCTGAAAGAGATGGGAATACAAGACCACCTGACCTGCCTCTTGAGAAATCTGTATGCAGGTCAGGAAACAACAGTTAGAGCTGGACATGGAACAACAGACTGATTCCAAATAGGAAAAGGAGTACGTCAAGGCTGTATATTGTCACAATTTATATGCAGAGTACATCATGAGAAACGCTGGGCTGGAGGAAGCACAAGCTGGAATCAAGATTGCTGAGAGAAATATCAATAACCTCAGATATGGAGATGACACCACCCTTATGGCAGAAAGGGAAGAGGAGCTAAAAAGCCCTCTTGATGAAAGTGAAAGAGGAGAGTGAAAAAGCTGACTTAAAGCTCAACATTCAGAAAACTAAGATCATGGCATCAAGTTCCATCACTTCATGGCAAATAGATGGGGAAACAGTAGAAACAGTGTCAGACTTAATTTTTTGGGCTCCAAAATCACTGCAGATGGTGACTGCAGCCATGAAATTAAAAGATGCTTACTCCTTGGAAGGAAAATTATGACCAACCTAGACAGCATATTAAAAAGCAGAGACATTACTTTGTCAACAAAGGTCCATCTAGTCAAGGCTATGGTTTTTCCAGTGGTCATGTATGGATGTGAGAGTTGGACTGTGAAGAAAGCTGAGCGCTGAAGAATTGATGCTTTTGAACTGTGGTGTTGGAGAAGCCTCTTGAGAGTCCCTTGGACTGCAAGGAGATCCAACCAGTCCATCCTAAAGGAGATCATAGGTGTTCATTGGAAGGACTGATGTTGAAGCTGAAACTCCAATACTTTGGCCACCTCATGCGAAGAGTTGACTCATTGGAAAAGACCCTGATGCTAGGAGGGATTGGAGGCGGGAGGAGAAGGGAACGACAGAGGATGAGACGGTTGGATGTCATCATCAACTTGATGGACATGGGTTTGGCTAAACTCCAGGTGTTGGGGATGGACAGGGAGGCCTGGCGTGCTGCGATTCATGGGGTTGCAAAGAGTCAGAGACGAGTGAACAACTGAATGACTGACTGACTGACTGAAAATCAGAGAACTAACAACAAAAATGCCTGTAACCTATCAGTAATTATAGCAAAGTTTCAGGTTACAAGGTTAACATACAAAAGTTAATTGCTTTTATAAAGACAAGCAATGAAAATTGTAATATGAAATTTAAAACTGGTATCATTTACATTATCACCAGTGAAAATGTTAGTGGCTGTCACGTCTGTATCTTTGCAAGCCCGTGGACTATAGCCTGTCAGACTCCTCTGTTCATGGAATTCTCCAGGCAGGAATACTGGAGTTGGTAACCATTCCCTTCTCCGGGGATCTACCTGACCCAGGGATCAAAGCAGTGTCTCCTGCACTGCAGGCAGATTCTTTACCATCCGAGCCAGCTGGGAAGCCCCCCAAAGTGAAATACTTTAATGTAGATCTAACAAAATATGTATCAGATCTACAAGCGGAAAATGATAAAACTATAGTAAAGAAATAAAAGGAGATCTAAGTAAGTGGAGAGATATTCACATACAGGAAAAGGAAAACTCAATATTGTCAAAATGTCAGTTCTTCTCAACTTGATGTATAGATTCAGTGCAATGCCAATCAAAATCACATCAAATTATTTTATGTCTGTAGACAAAGTGATTCTAAATCTGCTGTGGAGAGGCAGAAGACCTAGAATAGCTAAGACAAAAAAAAGCGTAGGAGAAAATGCTTAGGAATAGGGGGCAGGCAAAGAAGTCTGAACACTTGACACCAAAAGCATGATTTCTAAAAGGAAAAACCTGATGAATTGAATCTCATCAAAATTTAAACCTTTTGTTCTGTGAGAGGTCAGATAAAAAATATGAAAATACAAGACTGAAAAAAATATTTGCAAAACACACACCAAGCAAAAGACTAGTATTTGGAGGAATTAAGTAGAGCAATTCCATAAGGTTGTTTTGAACTTCTGGACTCACCCTCAAGCTGCACATGTACGATTTCAATCTTAATCAACATATCAAAGAAGTTGAGAATTAAACTAACAGATAGCTCAACATCCAAACCCAAGTCTATTCTCTAGGTAGCACGCATGTGGGAAAGGTTAAAATTGCAGGAGAATCTTTTGAAAGTTGAACCATCATTGCAACCACAATCCACAGAAGGGCTGACCTTGAATCCTGTTGCTAACCTGGTTGGTTGCCTGTTAAAACAATATCAACATCTGCATAGGATTTAAACAAGACTCAAAGTCTCATAACATAATATTCAAAATGTCCAGAATACAATTCAGAAATCATTCACCATACAATGAAGCAGGAAAAGCTCAACTTCTATCCCTCAGTCAACAGATGCCAAAATCAAGATGGCACAGATGTTCAGATTATGACAAGACTAAAAGTAGCTCTTATTAAAATGCCCCAACAAGCAGTGTAAACACTCCTGAAACAAATGGCAAAATGAAAATTCTCAGCAAAAAAACTGAGCTGAAAAACACAGTAACCGAAATAAAAAGCTTCAATGGAAGGGCTCCACAGCAAAATGGAGACAACAGAGGGAAAAAGAAATTTGAGGATAGATCAATAAATAAATGATTTAATCCAAACAACAGAAGGAAAGGAGTTTAAAAATAATGGATAGTGCCTTGGAAACCTGTAGGACAATAACAAAATGTCTAACATCTGATACGTGCAACAACATCCTCATCAGAACAGTAAAAATTCAAAAGATTGACAACAAAGTATCACCAAGGATGAGGAGAAACCAGAACTCTCTTATATTACTCATAGGGGTACCCCATAGCACATCTACTTTGGGATACATTCTGGTGATTTTTATGAAGTTAAGCCTACAGCTACCCTGTGATTCACTAATTACAGTACTAGGTGTTTACCCAAGAGAAATAAAAGCAAATGTCCAATCACAAAAATTGTTCATGGCAGTCTTAGTCCAAAAGCCAAAACCAAAAACAACTAAATGTATATCAGTATGAGAATCAGTTCAGTTCAATTCAGTCACTCAGTCATGTCCGACTCTTTGTGACCCCATGAATCGCAGCACGCCAGGTCTTCCTGTCCATCACCATCTCCTGGATTTCACTCAGACTCACGTCCATCGAGTCAGTGATGCCATCCAGCCATCTCATCCTGGGTTGTCCCCTTCTCCTCCTGCCCCAAATCCATCCCAGCATCAGAGTCTTTTCCAATGAGTCAACTCTTTGCATGAGGTGTCCAAAGTACTGGAGCTTCAGTTTTAGCATCATTCCTTCCAAAGAAATCCCACGGTTGATCTCCTTCAGAATGGGCTGGTTGGATCTCCTTGCAGTCCAAGGGACCTTCAAGAGTCTTCCCCAACACCACAGTTCAAACGCATCAATTCTTCGGCACTCAGCCTTCTTCACAGTCCAACTCTCACATCCATACATGACTACTGGAAAAACCATAGCCTTGACTAGGTGGACCTTAGTCGGCAAAGTAATGTCTCTGCTTTTGAATATACTATCTAGGTTGGTCATAACTTTTCTTCCAAGGAGTAAGAGTCTTTTAATTTCATGGCTGCAGTTTAATTTCACCATCTGCAGTGATTTTGGAGTCCCAAAAAATAAAGTCTGACACTGTTTCTACTGTTTCCCCATCTATTTCCCATGAAGTGATGGGACAAGATGCCATGATCTTCGTTTTCTGAATGTTGAGCTTGAAGCCAACTTTTTCACTCTCCTCTTTCACTTTCATCAAGAGGCTTTTTAGCTCCTCTTCCCTTTCTGCCATAAGGGTAGTGTCATCTGCATATCTGAGGTTATTGATATTTCTCCCAGCAATCTTGATTCCAGCTTGTGTTTCTTCCAGTCCAGCATTTCTCATGATGTACTTTGCATAGAAGTTAAATAAGCAGGGTGACAATATACAGCCTTGACGTACTCCTTTTCCTATTTGGAACCAGTCTGTTGTTCCATGTCCAGTTCTAACTGTTGCTTCCTGACCTGCATACAGATTTCTCAAGAGGCAGGTCAGGTGGTCTGGTATTCCTATCTCTCAGAATTTTCCACAGTTTATTGTGATCCACACAGTCAAAGGCTTTGGCATAGTCAATAAAGCAGAAATAGACGTTTTTCTGGAACTCTCTTGTTTTTTCCATGATCCAGCAGATGTTGGCAAGTTGATCTCTGGTTCCTGTGCCTTTTCTAAAACCAGCTTGAACATCAGGGAGTTCACAGTTCACGTATTGCTGGTGTCTGGCTTGGAGAATTTTGAGCATTACTTTACTAGCGTGTGAGATGAGTGCAATTGTGCGGTAGTTTGAACATTGTTTGGCATTGCCTTTCTTTGGGATTGGATTGAAAACTGACCTTTTCTGGTCCTGTGGCCACTGTTGAGTTTCCCAAACTTGCTGGCATATTGAGTGCAGCACTTTCACAGCATCATCTTTCAGGATTTGAAACAGCTGAACTGAAATTCCATCACCTCCCCTAGTATGAGAATGGGCTTCTAAAATTATGATATATTCATACAATGGAATATTGATCAGCAATTAAAAAAAGGTGTGTCATTGATTCATACCACATGGTTAAATATCACAGGTATTATATTGAGCAAAAGAAGCCAGACACAAAAATTTTCATATTATATTGTTACACACAACCAATGGTGAAAAAAGGTTTACCTTTGGGTTGTGGGTGTGAATTGACTTGGAGAAGACATGAAGGAATTTTTTGATGGAGATGCAGATAGCAAAGATGTATCAAAGATGTACCTGTTTGTCAAAACTACACAGTTTACTATAGGACCTCTTGCAATCCCACTTCTGGGCATACATCCAGAGAAAAACATGATCGGAAAGGATACAGGCACCCTGATGTTCACTGCAGTACTGTTTACATAGCCAAGACATGCAAGCAACCTAGATGTCCATCGACAGAGGAATGGACAAAGATATGGTTCATATATACTATAGAATGTTACTAAACCTTTCAAAAGGAGTGAAATAATGCCATTTGCAGCAACATGGACAGACCTAGAGATTGCCATACAGAGTGAAGTAAGTCAGAGAAGGAGAAATATTATAGGACATCCCTTTTATGTGGAATCTAAAAAAGAAATGATACAAATGAGCTTATTTACAGAACAGAAACAGGCTCACAGACTTAGAGAATGAACTTTTGGTTGCCATGGGAAGGATGGGGGAAGAGATTGTCCAGGGATAGTACAGGGATGGACATGTACACACTGATATAGTTAAAATGGATATCCAACAAGGACCTAGTGTCCAGCACATGGAACTCTGCTCAGTGTTATGTGGCAGCCTGGACGCGAGGGGAATTTAGGGGAGACTGGACACTCGCATATGCATGGCTGAGTCCCTTTGCTGTTTATATCACAACACTGTTAATCAGCTCTGCTCCAATGCAAAATAGAAAGTTAAAAAAAAAACTATACAAAAAAACTACACAGCTTATATTTATTTTAACATATATATGAATGTTATTTTTAAAATAAACTATTTTTTAAAATATAAATAAAATATAAAATAAGAAGGAACCAGCCATGTGTAGAGAGGGAGAGAAAGTCAAAGACAAACATTACAGCATCTGTAAATCTTGATTCTAACAAAATACTTGTTCTGTTTGAGAGGGTAAGGGGTCGACAGGACCAGAAAAGCTGATAAGCATGGAATGAGAAAGCCATTGAGCTAGATGTGGTCCAGATCACGCAGGCCCAGCTAAGCCAGAATAAGCGTACATTTTATTTCAAGTGTCAGTTCAGTTCAGTCGCTCAGTCGTGTCCGAAGCTTTATGACCCCAAGAACCGCAGCGTTCCAGGCCTCCCTGTCCATCACCAACTCCCAGAGTCCACCCAAACCCATGTCCATCGAGTCAGTGATGCCATCCAACCATCTCATTCTCTGTCATCCCCTTCTCCTCCTGCCCCCAATCCCTCACAGCATCAGGGTCTTTTCAAATGAGTCAGCTCTTCGCATCAGGTGGCCAAAGTATTGGAGTTTCAGCTTCAACATCAGTCCTACCAATGAACACCCAGGACTGATCTCCTTTAGGATGGACTGGTTGGATCTCCTTGCAGTCCAAGGGACTCTCAAGAGTTTTCTCCAACACCACAGTTCAAAAGCATCAATTCTTCAGCACTCAGCTTTCTTTATAGTCCAACTCTCACATCCATACATGACCACTGGCAAAACCATAGCCTTGACTAGATGGACCTTTGTTGACAAAGTGATGTCTCTGCTTTTGAATATGCTATCTAGGTTGGTCATAACTTTCCTTCCAAGGAGTAAGCGTCTTTTAATTTCATGGCTGCAATAACCATCTACAGTGAGTTTGAAGCCCCCCAAAATAAAATCTGACACAGTTTCCACTGTTTCCCCATCTATTTCCCATGAAGTGATGGGACCAGATGCCATGATCTTAGTTTTCTGAATGTTGAGCTTTAAGCCAACTTCTTCACTCTCCTCTTTCACTTTCATCAAGAGGCTTTTGAGTTCCTCTTGACTTTCTGCCATAAGGATGGTGTCATCTGCATATCTGAGGTTATTGATATTTCTCCCGGCAATCTTGATCCCAGCTTGTGCTTCCTCCAGCCCAGTGTTTCTCATGATGTACTCTGCATATAAGTTAAATAAGCAGGGTGACGATACGTACTTGGAGTGTACAGGGAGCCTTGATGTACTCCTTTTCCTATTTGGAACCAGTCTGTTGTTCCATGTCCAGTTCTAACTGTTGCTTCCTGACTTGCATACGGGTTTCTCAAGAGGCAGGTCAGGTGGTCTAGTATTCCCATCTCTTTCAGAATTTTCCACAGTTTATTGTGATCCACACCGTCAAAGGCTTTGGCATAGTCAATAAAGCAGAAATAGATGTTTTTCTAGAACTCTCTTGCTTTTTCGATGATCCAGCAGATGTTTGCAATTTGATCTCTGGTTCCTCTTGTCTTTTCTAAAGCCAGCTTGAACATCTGGAAGTTCACAGTTCACGTATTGCTGAAGCCTGGCTTGGAGAATTTTAAGCATTACTTTACTAACATTTGAGATGAGTGCAATTGTGCAGTAGTTTGAGCATTCTTTGACATTGCCTTTCTTTGGGATTGGAATGAAAACTGACCTTTTCCAGTCCTGTGGCCACTGCTGAGTTGTCCAAATTTGCTGGCATATTAAAAAGTGTAAGGGAAAGCTATTGGGGTTTTAAGCAGGGAAACATTTTGATTCAGTTTTTACTCTTGCCATCATGTGGGGAATAAATTGGAGCAGCCAAGAGCCAAGCCAGGGAAACTAGAAGAGGCCAGTGCAGTTGTCTTGGCAAGAAATGAAAGTTAGTGGGACTTGGAGTTAGCAATAGTAGAGAGAGGAAAGTGTCTTGTTTCAAGCTATAGGAGATGGAAATAATTGAACTTGAGACGGATTGAATGTGGAGGAAGGGATTAAGGGGTGGGGAGAAACAAGTATGGCATCCAGGTTTCTGACTTGAGAAATTGAGTAGAAGGTGATGCCATTCACAAAGCTGGGAAAGATTAGGAGCAGTTTCTGTGTGGGGAGAGAGAGGAGCCTGAGGACATCTGGACACGTTAAATCTGAGAATCAAATGGAGAGGTCAATGACATGGTGTGTAATAGTCAGAAGAGAGTTTCATCTGGGGATATGGATTCAGGAGTCATCAACCTGTGATGCCACTCAAGGTTCTGGAAGTGGATGAGGGCGAAGAGAGAGCAAAAGTCCCCAGGAGTCCTGGGGGAATGTAGAGAAGCCCACAGAGGAGTGCAGCGCAGAGCTACTGGACGCAGGAGAGGGCACTGTGGGGAGCCAGGTAGCCTGAGGACCGGGAGCAACAGGAGACAGGGGTGCCAGGCAGTGCTTGGAGGAGAGGCCTACCTGTGTCCAAAGAGTTGCGTCAACTCTGTTGAAAGAAGCTGAGAGATCATGTAAGAGTAAAGTGAGGCAGTAAAGGGCTTCCCTGATAGCTCAGCTGGTAAAGAATCCATCCCCATCACAGGAGACTCTGGTTCAATTCCTGGCTCAGGATGATCTGTTGGAGAGAGGATAGGCTACCCACTCCAGTGTTCTTGGGCTCCCCTTGTGGCTCAGCTGGTAAAGAATCCACCTGCAATGCAGGAGACCTGGGTTGGGAAGTTCCCCTGGAGAAGGGAAAGGCTACGCACTTCAGTATTCTGGCCTAGAGAATTCCATGGATGGTATTGTCCATAGGGTCACAAAGAGTCAGACATGACTGAGCGACTTTCACTTTCACTTTTGACAAATCATTTACAGATTGAGTGTGCATGCTTGCTAAGTCATTTCAGTTGTGTCTGACTCTTTGTGACCCCATGGACTGTAGCCTGCCAGGCTTCTCTATCCATGGGGTTCTCCAGGCAAAAATACTGGAGTGGCTTGCTATGACTTCCTCCAGAGGGTCTTCCTGATCCAGAGATCTAGCCTGTGTCTCTTACATCTGCTTTGGCAGGTGGATTCTTTACCACTAGTGCCACCTGGAAGCTTGAGCAGTGGAAGCTAAGTCCAGACTGCACTGAATAAAATCAAACCTGGAAGCCGAGCAAGGATAGTGTAGATGTGGCCCTCCCATTCTAGAATATTTGCTATGAAGGGACTCAAGAGAATTGGTCTGTAGAAGAAGGTTTTTGAGAGGGAAAGCATGATGAAAGAGGGATTGCTGGCCAGTGATGAAGGTCCTCCTATGGACAGGCTAATTTTCATGTGCATTCAGTATGAGATTTCTTAGCGTAGGTTTTGGTGAAGAAAGGAGTTAAATTAAAAAATGACACAAAGAGAAGCTGATCTGCTTGGATATGTGGTGTATTTAACCTGCTTGGATGCAAGCATGGAGGAGACAAATGATTGAGTCTATCCACAGCTGGAGTTTTTCAGAAGAACTGATAAATGAAGAGATCAGCAAGGGGGTTGAGGCTCTTTACAAGGGAGTGGTTATAGCAATGTACCCCAGAATCTCAATGATAAAAGAAGGGAATTGATGACAAAGGGGAGCTGATGAGGGTGGGAAAGTATATGTGCTGGGGGAGATGAGAATCAATTTTGTATTATATTTCAAAATACAATGTGGGTGTACTTGAAAAAGTGAATGTATGGATAAGTTGTAGTCAGAGGGCAAGGTGCTGGAATTACAATTTTGGAGCCAGCAGTACCATTTGGGGTGATATTTTAGAGTCCAGAGGAAAGCCTTGGGCATCATTTTTGAGTGGAAGAAAAGTGTCCTTGGAGATGCGGAGGTACAAAACCCTAAAAGATGGTGGTATTATAGCAAAGGGAAGAAAAGATAAACACATTCAGTCATTTTGACAATATTTGAAATTAAAGTCCTTGGTTTTTAGTTCTGTAAGTCTATTATATTGCTTTAAGTAGAATGGTTTTAAATGTGTGTAATGAACAAGATCAAATGACTTCCATTTGTTTTTGGACTGCTAATGAAAATAAATTGTATCTAAGATATGGAAAAAAGGGGGGATGTATTAGTTTTCCTGGGCTGCCAAAACAAAGTACCATAGATTGGGTTGCTGGGTAGAAATTTATTTTCTCAGCATTCTGGAGGCCAGAAGTCCAAAAATTTAATGGCTTGGTTTCATTTTGTCTAAGATCTCTCTTTTTGGTGTTTATTGGCTGTCCTCTCACTGTGTGCTCAGGGAATGGTCCCTCACTCTTATGTGTACCCTAATCTCTTCTTTTTGTCCTTGGATACCAGTCATATTGGATTATGGCTCACATAATCCACATGTACTCATTTTACCTTAATTACTTCGTTAAAGGCACTAACTTGACAAAGATTCTCTCTTTGACCAAACTCTAGTCAGGATCCTCTGAACTCTCTTCTTAAATAGGTCCTGACTTTTGGCTTTTCATGCATTACTCAGTTTTAGTTAAGAATCCTGCTAAGTCACTTTAACCAAAATCTCCTCGATATCTAATCAGATTCCTCATCCTTCTGCATGCCCCAGCTGATGTCTGATCACCTTGACCTGCCTTAACAAGAATCTCATTGTGTCCCTGATTTTTCACCTTAGTAATATTCTATCCATCAACCTCCTGCCTGGCTCCTCGGCTATAAAAACCCCCACTTTTCCTTATCATATCTGGAGCTGAGCCCAGTCTCTCCTCTATCGCAAAACTCCAGCTGGGGAGTCCCTGTACCTATTGCAATAGTCTGCTGAACAGTCTGCCTTGGTGTCCTTTCACAAGTGTCATGAATAAGTTCTTAACAGTCTTCAAGTACAGCCATGTTCTTTTTGTTTGCTGGTTTTGTTTTTGATCTGCCTACAGTCATATTCTGAGGTCCTAGAGGTTAGCACTTCAACAAGTGAGCTGGAGGGGCACAACTCACCCGGTGGCAATGGGGAATTGTTTGCGGACTTGAGGGTACTCAGCAACTCAGACCTAAAGGAAGCCAGAGACCAGGGCCTAAGCGGTCAGTGAATGGAGGCCTGAGCAGGCCAGAGGTGACAGCAATGGAGGGGCGTGTCTGAGGGGAGCTGCGTCTCAGAAGGACAGCGGCTTCTGAAAAGAGTGAGATCGTCGGGAAGCGGCCATGAGGAGTGAGGAGAACAACCGGGCCTCCGTCCCTGGTCCGGAGGCATTTGGAAATACAAACCTGAAGATGCAATTTCCTCCTGAGAGGCTGTCTGAGCCGTGATAGTGTCAGGGGCCAGCCATGTTTCCACAAGGGCAGGAGGTAGACGGGATATTGGGATAAGAAGCTGAGGATTCTGGGGAGTTTGCCCACCAGAGCAGGAGTCTACACGAGCGGTGTCTGGGCCCCGTCCCTACAGCATCTCTGCGTGTATGTATGCCCGCGTGCAAGTTCCATCTCTATCAAAGCCACTATTCAGGCTTCCCCATCACCAAAGCAATACTTCTCATTGTCTACTATCCTTGTGAGACCTTTTCACCACTTTAAATTGGTGGTTGGAAGAACCACAGTTACCCAGTGATAAGACTGGGCCACTTATGAAATGGCAGGTGACTCTTCGATTGAAATTTCAAATCCATGTGTCAATTTGTTCCTGGTGAGAAGTACCCCCAAGAGCACACATAACCCACTTTCTCTCCATTATTCCGAAGTCAGCCTGAAGCTGAAGAATCATATCCTGGGATTTGGCGTCTCTGTTGGTCTTTCTCATCAAAAAGATCCAATTAAAGTGCCAAAGGCTGAAATGCCTTTTTATTTCATTCACGTGAGGTCAGGTGATTGCTCCCTTCAGATTTGTACCTTAATGTTCAAAATAAAAAGTCAGCTTGTACCGTGGCTTAAGCTAATTCCACAAGATACATTTGGCCAAATAAGCATGTACAAATGCAGACATTTGAGTTCTGAGCTGGAACATCTAAAGGACAGGCTGTGCCTGCACATTTAGTACATTTTACTCCGTGGAATGAGCAAGGCACTTTAGTAAGATGATGCACTGCTGAAGACTGTCGAAAAACAAGAATGAACCTGAACCAGGGCAGGCTCCCTCAGCTTAAATAGACAGGAATCCCAGAACGAGGACCTAAAGGAGGTGGGTTGAATTGGAATGATCTTAATCACTAGGAGGAAAGAAATCAAGACTTAAAGAAAGAAAGAAATGGAATATAGGAGAATATCTGGGCAGCTCATTTTAAATAATGATAAAATCATTATGGAGATAATTCTATTTTCATTTATTTAACTATAATTTTCGAAAACCTATTTTGTCTCATGTCTAACGCTAGTTCCTGGGAACTTAAGAAAGGCAGGACTGCTCTCCCTAAGGATCTCCCAGTTGAGGGGGAAGACAGACAGTCACAGATGGCATCAATGCCCATTAGAACATGATCTAGACTAGATTCTGATTCCCAACCTGCAGACTTAGGAGCCTGGGGCAGAGGGCATTCAGAAAGGCAAAGTTTCATTGCACTAGGCATTTTCTACAAAAAGTCATTTCACATATGTATGTGCTATTTTAAAGAAGAGTGGATAAAATTGCGACCAACAGAAAGAAAGCTCATTTAAAAGATTTCCTGAACTCATGTAGCTTCCTGTCATTATGTATTTTCCCAATCAATGGATATTAAAAGTATAGCTGCATTTGGGAATCCAGGAAGTATTTTGAAGTTCAAAAAGAACTTAAAATAAGGAAGGGCTGGCGACCACAGGTCTAGTCACCAGCATGGCATCACTGTTTCCCGGTGAGATCCCAGCTCACTGCAAGTGGACTCTGGTCCATAGCTGACCCTCCACCTGGATTCTAGATTCCACACCCCTCTCCTTCTTGGGGACCTCACCCCACCACTTACCCCTCCTCTTTGATATTTTTACTCTTTCCCTATCTACCAGATCTTTCCCTTTAGTCCATATAATGCTCAGGTCTCTTTCATCTTGACAGGAATATTCTCCATCATGTCAGCTCCACAGACATTTATTTGGCTTCTGTATAAACTTGCCTGGCATGTCAGGAAAAGACCCGCTGAGAAGGTGGAAGCTGACCTCAGAACAATGAGTGGGCTCTGACCAGCAGATGCAGGAGACATAGGATGGGGTTCCCAGACTTTCATTTTTCCTCCTAAACTATCTCTCAAAGACATTTGCTTTTCTCCATCTTCAACACCAGCTGCTCCAAGCTGCCATCAGCTCCTGCCTAGATATTGTAATGTCCTCATAACTGGTCTAACTGTGCTCATTCTTGCCTCCTATCTATCTGGTCTCCACACTGCAGACTGAATAGCTTTTTCACACTGTGACTCCTCCAGCTTCTTGCTACCACCACCTCCACAGTTCCAGGGTTCCAGCCTCTAACTCTCCTGCCTCATGGAGCATCCCTCATTTTCTGATACCTTCCTCTCTCACCTACACTGGCCTCACAGTACCCTGTATTACTCGCTCATCATGAGAAATTTTCACATGATTCCTTGGCCTAAATTCACTGGTAAGGAATTTGATTTCATTTTAAGAGTAATGGGAAATCGCTGAAGGATTTTTAGGCATGAAAGTGACTGCATATGATCTGAAACATTCCTAAAATTGCACCCTGGCTACTAGTGAATAGTAAATAGATGAGGGCAATGGGTCTCTGAAGCAGAGACCATTGTGGGAAGGAGATTTCTGAGATTCAGGTAAGAAATAATGGTGACTTGGACCCAGGTTATGGCACTATAGCTGGAAAGAAATAGACACATAGAGATACAGTGGGGGCTGGAACCAATAGAATTTGGTTATAGATTCAGTGACAGAGAGTGAGAGAAATGAAGGAATTGAGAATGACTCCTAAGATTCTGACTTGAGCCATTTGAGTAGGTGCTGCTTTCATTTACTGAAAGCCTGTGGAAGGCTCAGGTATGGAGGTATATTGTCCTATCTTTACTGACCACCTGCCCTTCCAGCTGTTTATGGGATGTGAGTTGCTAAAATAATTGGGGTGTAGAGTGCTTGATCAGGAGCAAACGGAAAGATGCCAAAGTATAGAGAAGACTGAGGGGCATGGCCTATAGAAAGCATTGTGAAAACCACCCCTTAGAGATGAATCTGCCGTCTTACGCCTTGCTGGACCATAACACGAGCATTCACTCCTCTCTGTAGACCAGCCCCTCTTCCTTTCCTTCCTTTCCTACCCAGCATAGATACTATTTCTTATCATACTCTTGCCAATACGCTTGCCCCAGTGTTCCCCCAGTGGAACTTCTGGCAAAGCATCAACTTTGGATGAATCCAATTATCACTCATCTCTGGTTGCTAAGCACTGCTGGAAATCCATACCGATCGGTGTTACTATAAATCATTGATGCCGCTCTGAATTTATGGTCTTCGACTTCACATGGACCCTCAACGCTGCCTGGCAATCCTTCTCTATTTCCCTTGCCAGCTCTCCTTCTCCACAGTGGCCACTGCAGATTTTAACCCTCTCTTAGACTCCACATTCCCTTCTCTCTGAGCAGCTTAATTCACGACTGCTTCACAGAGAATATACAAGCTGTCAAAAAGGAGAACTACCTCAGCCTTCTTCTAGCAACCTCACTTAAGTTTAAAACTATTCTCTCTTACCTCTCTCCGGTTACAAGTCTCTTCTGTGTAAAAGTAATGCTTCCACTTGGATCTCGTTCCCTTTTATTTTCAGGAATCTTTCTTTATCCCCTCTATTCTCCATATTATTTACCCATTCCTTTACCAGCTCCTTCCCAGCTGCACTGAAACTTGTCAGGTCACCCCCGCCCCCATCTTTAAAAATTCTTTAAAGAACCTCATCTTCTTCCCCTAACTAGTGACTGCCAGCTCTCTCTGCCTTTTTTTTGTTTTAGTTTTTTTTTTTTTTTAATGTGGACCATTTTTAAACTCTTTATTGAATTTGTTACAATATTTCTTCTGTTTTATGTTTTGGTTTTTGGGCCACGAAGCACGTGAGATCTTAAGTCCCCAACCAAACCCACACCCCCTGCATTGGAAGGCAGCATCTTAACCACTGGACCACCAGGAAAGTCCCCTTCTCCTTTTCTCTTATTAAAACTTTCTGAAAATACTGTCAACACTGTATGTGTCACCAATTCTCACCAAGCACTGTCTCATAAACTGCCATAGTCTTGCTTTCATGGTGAGCCTGCCCTCATCATTGTTCCCTGCTTGAAATGACCTCCATTCAAAATCCTGGTTGTCATCTTTCAATCACTATGCCCCTTGGACCGTTGGCAACCTGACGCTGTCAGCCACTTCTTCCTCCTGGAAACCCTCTCCTCCCAGAAACCCTCTCCTCCCCTCGGCGCACTCTCCTGGTCTTCGTATGAATACTTAGGATATCACCTAGTCTTCCTCTTCTTGACCTTGGATGACAGAGTTCTGTGCTGGGCTTTCTTCTCTTTTCCCTGTGTACTTGAATCTTGGATGTATTCTGTGCATCCAAGGTTATTTGCAAAATGATCCGAATTTTCTACCCCGCCCTGTATCTATGTTCTTTTTAATGTAACTTTGCAACTCCTCCTTTCAAGAGGTAGAATTTGTTTTTTTAACCTGTTGAATCTGGACTGGCCTTGATTTACTTTGGCCCATAGAATATGGCAAAGCAAAACTGTACCAGATTCTAGCCCAGGCTAGCCACCTGGATGATGAGAGTCTATGGCATAGTCACCTCGGCCAATTACCAATCAAGTAGCTGCTAAGTGAGGTTGTCTGAGACCAGCCTCAGCCAACCCACCAGCTGACCATGGACACGTGGACAAGCCCGTCTGAGGTCAGTCAAGTCTGGCCAAGATGATATAACTTACAAACTCATGGAAGTCAACCTGAGCCTGTGCTCTCAGGGATAATTTGCAATAAGCAAAAGTTAACTGATAGAGTTCCACTTCCTCCTCATGTCGCAATGGTCATCTCTGTGTTGGTCATTTGCTAGATGCTATCACTAACATAGATACACCATCTTAAGGCCAGACTCACAACTATACTTGCCTAGAATCCCATGGACAGAGGAGTCTGGTGGGCTAGAGTGCAGGGGGTCACAAAGAGTCAGACATGACTGAGCAGGCACACTATGCTACTAGACCACAGCATTTATCCTGCTTCTTGTGTGGTCCAGGTGCCACACACATCTTTCTCTTTATTCTCTCAACCACACTATTTGGTGGATTTTTCCATTACCCCATCTTACAAATGAGAAAACCTAGACAAAGAGAAGTTAGTGGCGTGCCCATAGTCACAGAGCAGTGATTGGTAGATTAAGGATTTGCGTCCACAACTCCGGTGCCTTTCCTCACTGCTTGCTGTTCCAGGTATGTCTACACTCTCACTTCTTTAACTTTACTGATGTTGACTCTTCTTCCTTACACATTCCCTCCTGGGGCTCTTCTTGGCTGACTCCTACGTATCCTTTAGAAGGCTGATTGGATAGTACCTCCTTAGGAAGTTTCTCTGACTTTCCCTTCTTTCCCCAGAATGGATTAGATGACCCTCCTCTCTGCCACCACGGTATCCCCTGCAAACTCTACCTACTCCCACTGCATTATATTGAAACTATGTCTCTCCATAGACTGTAAATTCCTGCAGACAGGAACTCTGGCCCCAGGAATGGGGTCATTGGGTGCAAGGTTCAGCTCACCCAGCCAGGCACCAAAGCCAATATACAACAAAAGATATCACCATGGCACCACCCAATGTGAGGCAAGTAGAACCAGAATGCCTAACTGATTGAAATGCCAGCTATTCATCCAGAAATGGAAATTTCAGTCCATTTGGCAATTTCCAAGGCAATGGGTCCTAAAAATGAACTTTTCACAGTCAGGGAATTTGCAAAGTCACTCACCTCAACCTGTAATATGTGGGCTTGAAGAGAAACTGCAAGAGATTACAGGGTTCTTGCTCTTTCTTCTTTATATCATTGCTTGACACTTTTTCAGGAAAACAGACTCTAAAAGGTGCTGGAAATGAGAGATTTAAGGAATGGAATCCATCTCTCTGGCCATATCTCAGGCAATGAAAAATTCAAATGGCCCCAAAAGGGCACTTCGCTTTTGACAGTGAAAGCAAACCCTCTCTGGATGGGCAGGGCTTCCCCAGAGCCCCATTTCAGAGACTGCCATCATCCTGCTGGGGAAGGGAAGGCATCATATGGTGCAGGGCCATCAACTCCACTTCAGCCAACTTTGATGTGATGAGATAGTGATGAAAAATGCTGCCTTCAGGAAAGGAGAGTCTTCTGAGAACAAAATCCTGGGTTCTAGTATGTGTCCCAAGCAATTAAAAAAACCATTTGGAAGTGTGCAGGGTGCGAACGGTGATAAGGTGCTATCACAGGTCTAGAATAGTTTGCAAACTTTCTCAGAGAAACACTTAGGAATCTTCTGCCACCTACCTTTTTACTGCCTCCTCCTAAAAATCTTTGATTCTAAAATTAAGTGCAGAGCTTCCCCTGGTAGCTCAGTGGTAAAGAATCTGCCTACCAATGCAGGAGACATAGGTTTGATCCCTGGTCGGGGAAGAGTCCACGTACTGCAGAGCAACCTGAGCCTGTGCTCTTGAGCCTGGGGGACATCCCTGGTGGCCCAGATGATAAAGAATCCATCTGCAATGCAGGAGACCCAGGTTTGATCCCTGGGTTAGAAAGATCCCCTGGAGAAGAGAATGACTACCCACTCCAGTATTCTTGCCTGGAGAATTCTATGGACAGAGGAACCTGGTGGGCTACAATCCATGGGGTCCCAAAGAACACAACTGAGCGACTAACACTTTCCCTTTCTAGAGCCCAGGAGCCACAACTATTGAAGCCCACACTGCCTAGAAACTGTGCCCCAAAACAAGAGAAGGCCCGGCAATGAGAGGCCCACACACCACAGCTACAGAGTAGCCCCCACTCCCCACAACAAGAGATAAGTGCACACAGCAACAAAGACCCGGCACAGCCAAGATAAATACAAAAGGGAAATTATTCAAAAATGAAATGAAATGAAGTGCACATCAGTAAGGGACTGCGGAGCCAGTGTAATCATGTGGGCTGTGGGTTAGTTTGTCCTTGAGTTAGCGGTGTGTGCATTTTAATAATGGCTTGGTATTATTTTGGAATGTAGATACCGTTGTATGTAGGCACACACTTTCTCACCGCAACCCCATGGTTTCCTCTCCTCTTGGATACACAGAGAGACTACATTTTACAGTTTCCCTCTGAGTTAGGAGTGGCGTCCTCTGTTGGCTCAAGAAAGAGCAAGAGAGTTTCAGAAAAACTGCTTCATTGACTACGCTAAACCCTTTGTGTGGATCACAACAAACTTTGGAAAATTCTTCAAGAGATGGGAATTCCAGACTACCTTTTCTGCCTCCTAAGAAATCTGTTTTCAAGTCAAGAAGCAACAGTTAGAACTGGACATGGAACAACAGACTGGTTCCAAATCGGGAAAGGAGTATGTCAAAGCTGTATATTGCCACCTTGCTTATTTAACTTATATGCAGAGTACATCATGAGAAACGCTGGGCTGGAAGAAGCACAAGCTGGAATCAAGATTGTCAGGAGAAATATCAATAACCCCAGATATGCAGATGACACCACCCTTATGGCAGAAAGTGAAGAGGAACGAAAAAGCCTCTTGATGAAAGTGAAAGAGGAGAGTGAAAAAGCTGACTTAAGACTCAACATTCTAAAAACTAAGATCATGGCATCCGGTCCCATCACTTCATGGCAAATAGATGGGGAAACAATGGAAGCAGTGACAGACTTGATTTTTTTGGGCTCCAAAATCACTGCAAATGGTGACTGCAGCCATGAAATTAAAAGATACTTGCTCCTTGGAAGAAAACTATGACCAACCTAGACAGTATATTAAAAAGCAGAGACATTACTTTACCAACAAAGGTCCATCTAGTCAAAGCTATGGTTTTTCCAGCAGTCATGTATGGATGTGAGAATTGGACTGTGAAGAAAGCTGAGTGCCAAAGAATTGATGCTTTTGAACTGCAGTGTTGGAGAAGACTCTTGAGAGTCCCTTGGACTACAAGGAGATCCAACCAGTCCATCCTAAAGGAAATCAGTCCTGAATATTCATTGGAAGGACTAATGTTGAAGCTGAAACTCTAATACTTTGGCCACGTGATTCAAAGAACTAACTCATTGGAAAAGACCCTAACGCTGGGAAAGATTGAAGGCAGGAGGAGAAGGGTATGACAGAGGATGAGATGGTTGGATGGCATCACTGACTCGATGGACATGAGTTTGAGCAAGCTCTGGGAGTTGGTGATGGACTGGTGTGCTGCAATCCATGGGGTCACAAGGAGTCAGACGTGACTGAGCAACTGAATTGAACTGAACTGATAAGACCACATCGGAGAAGGCCATGGCACCCCACTCCAGCACTCTTGCCTGGAAAATCCCATGGATGGAGGAGACTGGTGGGCTGCAGTCCATGGGGTTGCTAAGAGTCGGACACTACTGAGTTTCAGTTTCACTTTACACTTTCATGCATTGGAGAAGGAAATGGCAACCCACTCCAGTGTTCTTGCCTGGAGAATCCCAGGGACGGGGGAACCTGGTAGGCTGCCATCTCTGGGGTCACACAGAGTCGGACACGACTGAAGCGACTTAGCAGCAGCAGCATCAGATGAGACCACATACTAGCCCTTGAAATAGGAAAGGAGATGAGGTGTACTACTTCCAGGCCTGGCTCTTTAAAATTCTTGTCCATCAGTTTTGCAAAATGAAGCATCCCTAGAGATGGATGGTGGTGATGGGCACACAAAAATGTGAGTGTATGAATGCCACTGAATTATATACTTAAAATGATTAAAGTAGTAGACTTCCTAAATTTAATTTTGATTGGACTATAGTTGACTTACAATATTGTATTAGTTTCAGGTATACAGCAAAGTGATTCAAGTGTACACGTACAAACATACATATATATTCTTTTTCAGATTCTTTTCCTATATAAATTATTGCAGAATACCAAACACTTTACCCATACTTCCTGCCTATTCCTGGGAGTAGAGGCAGAAACACCCAATTTCAGGTTTTTCAGAACTGAATAGATGAGTGATGGCATTTCAAAGAGGCCTGAGTTCACCTGGCACCATTCACAGCAGCATCATGACCACAGCTGACCAGATCCAAGGCCAAATGCTGAGTTGGTTCCTCCTAGCTGCCAGATGCTCCCTTTTCCTTCCCCCAGTGACTAAAAACCATGACAGTAGAACCTTCCCCACAGCAGTGGCTTTTCCACCACGTTCTCCGAAGGGTCTGACTAGATCCTGACACTTGAGCAAGGTGGAAAAGACCACCCGGGTCTATCTTTCACAAACCCTGTACTGAGGAGGGGCTGGCCAGGCAGCTGTCAGATGCAAAGATCCTCGCTATGTGTATAGCTCTACTTAATTGCTCATCTGGCTGAGGCCCATTCCTCTCCAGATGTTGCATCAGAGCATGGCTGGAATTGCTGCTTTCAGCCTCCTCTCATCACTCTAATTAAGCCAACGTAATAAGGCAACATGTGAGACACGATGATCAAGTTTTAATTAGACTTTGATAAACCCAATGTGAATTTGATCTCATCAGGTGCAACATTTCTGACAGCAGTGAGGCCCGCGAATCATGAGGTGGCTTGGGTATAAATAGCAGTGATAGTCTCTGTCTCATCTACGTGGAGGAAGGTCGGGGCTTGGGTGTGTATGTGACCCTCAGAACCCTTTACACTTGAGGAAGACTTTACAGTTTGCGAAGTCCTTTCAGCCCCCTGTTACAAGACTGTGAGCTGAGACTCATTTGGCAACAAGACACTTGGGCCCAGATGGGGAGAAGGAGGCAGAAGCTCACATTCAATTTCTAAGACATGCCAGAGACAGCGCTAGGAGCAGCATATACGGAATAGAAGTCAATGTCGCACCCAAAGTCACAGGACTTCAGAAGTGTCAGAGCAGAACTCCCACCCAGGTCTGTTCATTTCCTTTATAGAACTCTCTTCACCACTTCATGCAAATAAGCTTCCAAAGCCATCCTGAAAGGCAAGTGAATAAGAGCTGTAAGTGTCCTCAGAGATAGATCCAAACCCCTTCATGGTACAGGTATGGAAACTCGGGCTCAGGAAGCAAAAGGCGTGCCCCTTTGTTAGACAATAATTTGGTGGCAGAACCAGACGAGAACTTAAATCTGACATGGCCCCTCTGTCTAATTCACTTAATTCAGTTTGATTCAACAAATATTTGTTGAGCATATATTATGCTGTGCCAAGCACTGTTTTAGGGATGTATCAATGAATTCAAAGAGATGAACAGCCATGCTCTAGTGGATTTCCATTCTAAGAAGTGGGGAAAAGAGAGTGAATAATGAATAAGCAAAGTATATAGTATGTTAAGAGTGAATAAGTGTTATGGATAAAAACAAACAAAATGATAAAGTAGGATTAGGGGGCTGGAGAACTGCATGGATGGCTGAGCTGAAGTTTAAAACAGAATGGTTAAAGGAGGTCTCACTGAGACTGAGAAAGCTTCCTAAAGGCAAAGGTTTCCACTTTTTCATTCATTGAGAAATTACTGACCACTTACAGTGTCCACTCTTTTGATAGAAGTGGGAAGCCAGCCATCTCTCTCAAGGATCCCAAGAGCACCACCGTGGTCTGAGCGATTTTCCCCTAACAAATGGCATTGCCCAAGCTCATAAGCAGTTAAGTGGCTGCAATGCTACTGACCACTTCCACATGGCATTTCCATCTAGACACAGCATGAAAAGTGTGATACTCAGACAGTGGTCGATCACTGAATTGATAAGGTGTCCCCTGGTCGTGCTGGGGTGTAGGCAGTTTATCTGCAGGAGTCTTTCTCCCCTCGCAGTAACTCACCACACGCAGCACCCCTACAAGTCTCTCCCTCTGGAAAATACCCCACCTAACTTTTATCCACCTTCATCATTTCCCTGGACTAGAGCTAAGCCTATGACCAAAGCCCTGCATGAAACTCCCAGGCATCAGTTAGTCACCCATGTAAGCCAAATGAAACTGTGGACTCCCGTGTCTGTCCCAGTCTTCTAATTAGAGTCTACTGACCCCAGACCATTCATTTTCTCCCTCCCTCTAATTTGTTGAAGTAGCATTCTAGAATGAGAGGTCTCTGCCTGAGGGCCTTCATATTACATTATATGGGAGCAGTGATACTGTGTGTTTGGACAGAATTTTTCAGTTGACAAGGGCACTCACATCCATCATGTCATTTGAGTTCCAAAAAAGTGCTGGATCATTATCCACACACATACCTCAACCCCTTTCTTCAGGTTAGGCAGACTGTGCTCTTAGGAGTGAAATATCTGTCCAACATCACACAGCATTTGAAGCACAACTAAGTGCCCTGGGCTCTTTCTAAAACTCCAGGCTGGCTGGCCCTATGGATAACATCTAGTGGCAGGCCAGAGAGATGAAGTAAGGTGACCCTTTCTGATTCACCCTCAAGTGAATCAGAAAGATAATAGAGATATAAGCCAGAGATCCAGGAGCAGTATAGTATTTCCCAAACTTCAGCACCTACAAAGATCACCTGAGGAGCTTGTAAAAAGGCAGATTCTGGTCTGTAGGTCTGGGGCAGAGCCTGATATTCTGCATTTATGTCAAACTCCTAGGTGATGCCAATACACATGGGCCTTGGGGTGCACTCTGAATAGCAAGAGGACAGTGCAAATCGACACACCAAGCTGACTGAATGGAAGGCTCCCAGATCACAGTTTGGCCCTTTAGCAGCTGTGTGACTTCATGCCAATCCTCACAGAGCTCAAATTCAGGGTGGTGGTTACTTTTTTCTTTTCAAACTTAACAACAGAGAAACGCCATTGTGGACGCTCACATTTATGCCTAACACGGGGGTGGGTATCACCTGAAATCTGGTCTGAGCTGAACTCACTATGCAAGTGCCCCCTGCCCAAGGCTACATCCAGCTAGAGGAAGGGACACCATTTCTCTCATTTACACCAGGGCATCACGTGGGCCCACAGAGGTCTTGAACTTCCCACCAGCCTGGACAACTGCTCTTGGGCTAATCCATCTGCCTTTATAGGACTCTGAAGAATTGATGCTTTTGAACTGTGGTGTTGGAGAAGACTCTTGAGGGTCCCCTGGGCTGCAAGGAGATCCAACCAGTCCATCCTAAAGGAGATCAGTCCTAGGTGTTCATTGGAAGGACTGATGCTGAAGCTGAAACTCCAATACTTTGGCCACCTGATGCAAAGAGCTGACTCATTGGAAAAGACCCTGATGCTGGGAAAGATTGAAGGTGGGAGGAGAAGGGGATGACAGAGGATGAGATGGTTGGATGGCATCACCGACTTGATGGACATGAGTTTGAGTAAGCTCTGGGAGTTGGTGATGGACAGGGAAGCCTGGCGTGCTGCAGTCCACAGGGGTCGCAAAGAGTTGGACACCACTGAGCGACTGAACTGAACTGAACTGAACGCATGCAATGGGGAAATTCAGGCAGGGGGTGAAGTTTGAGCTGAGACCTGAAGGAGGTGCGGGAGTGAGCCTTGTGGTTGATGGAGAAGTGCAGTGTGGGTATAGAAACGGCCTCTGTAGCAGGTTTTGGAGCAGTGGTATGCTCGGTGTGGTTAAGGGAGACACAAGAAGACCTGTGCCGCTGGGTTGGAGTGCGCCAAGGAGAGTATCTAGGTCACGCGGAGGCCTCTGGGTTTTATTCCAAAGGTGATAGGATAACGCTGGCGCGCTTTGTGCCTTAGCCACTGCTGCTGCTGCAGCTGCGCCTCTGCGTAGTCTCCGTTTAAGTGTTTTAAGGGAGTTGGGGCATGAATAATTCATTCAACAAACTCAACATACATATCTTGAGTGCCTACCATGTGCCAGGCACTATTCTAGGCTTCAGTCTAGGTTCTGGGAATATTGTTGTTCAGTCACCAAGTCATGTCCAATTCTTTGCACACCAAGCTCCTTTGCCCTCCACTATCTCCTGGAGTTTGCTCAAATCCATGTCCATTGAGTAGGTGATGCTATCTAACCATCTCATCTTCTGCCGCCCTCTTCTCCTTTTGCCTTCAGTATTTCCTAGAATCAGAGAAAGAAGATCAAACTGGTCAATCCTAAAGGAAATCAACCCTGAATATTTATTGGAAGGACTGATGTTGAAGCTGAAGCTCCAATACTTTGGCCACCTTATACAAAGAGCTGACTCACTGGAAAAAAACCCGATGCTGGGAATATTAGCAGTGAGCAGAAAAGGCCACCTCCCCACCCTTGTGAGGCTTGCATTTCTGTCAACTGGAAGATGAATCTCAGCTATCTCGCTGAGATCTGCTGAGAATGAGACAGTGATGGTACTCTTACCTCTCTTTGGATGTACAAGTTGGGTTGGAGGTTGAATAAGCCAGAAATGTCTGAGGGGACCCACTGTTACCTGCACACAGATGCTTTGTGTTGGTGCTGCTGCTAAGTCACTTCAGGCATGTCTGACTCTGTGCGACCCCATAGATGGCAGCCCACCAGGCTCCCCCGTCCCTGGGATTCTCCAGGCAAGATAGCTCTTGTGGAAATTGAGAGCAGGAGGTTGATGCCATGTTGGGGTCAATGTGAAGCAGAGAGAAAGCAGAGCCACAGGTAGGAAAAGCCCGTGGGGCTGAGTTTCCTGAGGGAGCAGGAACTGACCTTGAGAGTGAACATAACCCTTGAGAATGCACATAAATTCTGGGGAAGAAAGGAAATGAGATGAGAGGCTTGACCTTGCTCATATTTTACAGGCATGGACATAAGCATTCTGCCCAAATTGTACTTGCCTTTCAAAATCCAGCTTAAACAGCAGCTCTTTTATAGGCCCATCCCTAATACCTTCATCACTTCTGCCTTTTAACAGATGTCTTGCCTCTCACCTAGCTGGGTACTTCTGGTGCCTGTCACAGAACCTGGCTCTTAGCAGGCCCTCAATAAATACTTGCTGGGTGAGTAAATAGATGGGAGGATGGGTGCCGGGATGGACGGATATACAGATGGATGATATGATACCCTAGCTTGTTGGAAGGTATTTCATGTGGCAGTAAGGGATCCCGAAGGAAAGATCTGAGATTGATTAATTAATCTCTTTTTTTCCTCCTATACTGCCTACACTGTGTGGCCTTGTACATAACAAGAGACCAACAAATATGTTCAGAATGAAAGAAGATAAGCTTTGGCCAGCAATACGAGTCCAAGGGTTCAGTTTTTCCCATGAAACTTTAATGCTGAAAAGGATTTCTGCATATGAAATTCACCTTTCTCTGCTCACCTTTACATAATTTAAGCAGCATGTGGCTCCTTGGGGACTTCTTTGGACATTAAGTTCTCTCTCAACAGTCCAAGGATTGAACAGCTGCACTTAAGCAATTACCATCGATTTGTCATTATGAGGGGAGTATGGGAGGAAGGGCGTGGAGCCAAGAGACAGAGGTGCAGAAGAGCCCAGGGACAGAGGACCCCAAGCACCAAGGAGTACAGGGGCTGCCTCTGTGGAGACAGGCTGCTTGGAGACGTCAGTGTCCCTGGAAGAACAGGAATGCCGCGCAAGGCCATTAACACATCCCACAGGCACGGAAGCCTTTAAATGGCTTCCTGGCACGTTTGTTTCTCTCCCCCTGAACAGGATCTGGCTCACGCTCCTCAACGTCAGCTTGACAAGCACATCTCAACACGGCAAGTCAGAATAAGGAAGAGGTCAGAGAGGTAGTCTTTGCTTTGCAGTGAAAACCCAGGAGACGAGGAAGAAAAGCCTTGAGGGGCTCTTTGAAGATGGGAGTCTCCTGGGAGCTGTCAGAGAAGTGGGGAAATGGCTCAGGCAGGGTCTGCTGGCTCCCCCACCCTCAGCTCCAGAAACATCTGTGCTGATGACTTGATAAGGAGCGATGTCTTGATAAGAAGAAATGTCTTGTTGAGAGATGTCTTGATAAGGCTAAGTCCAGGTTGGAGATAACCAGGACTGCAGAGGAGCAGCTGGCAGGGACCCCCTGGGAGGAAAGATAATAAATGACTCCAGCAGGGACTCAGAATTCAGAAAGGGGAAGCTCTGTGAAAAAGAGGAGAGTTTTCCTCCCTCTGACTCCTCATTTAAAAGGAAAATTCCCTCCAATGGAGATGGGTGGGTTAAGGAACTCCACGGCCCCTCCTGCTTCATTGTGAATTAGTCGTGTTCAACTCTTGAACCCAACATTCAAAAAGTGAAGATCATGGTACCCTGTCCCATCACTTCATGGCAAATAGATGGGGAAACAATGGAAACAGTGACAGACTTGATTTTCTTGGGCTCCAAAATCAGTGCAGACGGTGACTGCCATGAAATTAAAAAGACACATGCTTCTTGGAAGAAAAGCGATGACCAACCTAGACAGCTTATTAAAAAGCAGAGACATTACTTTGCCAACAAAGGTCCGCCTAGTCAAAGCTATGGTTTTTCCAGTAGTCATGTATGGATGTGAGTTAGACTCTAAAGAAAGTGCCAGAGAATTGATGCTTTTGAACTGTGGTGTTAGAGAAGACTTTTGAGAGTCACTTGGATTGCAAGGAGATCTAACCAGTCAATCCTAAAGGAAATCAATCCTGAATATTCACTGGAAGGACTGATGCTAAAGCTGAAACTCTAATACTTTGGCCACCTGATGTGAAGAACTAACTCATTGGAAAAGACCCTGATGCTGGGAAAGACTGAAGGCAGGAGGAGAAGGGGATGACAGAGGATGAGATGGTTGAATGGCATTACTGGCTCGATGGACATGAGTTTGAGCAAGCTCCAGTAGTTAGTGATGGACAGGGAGGCCTGGTGTGCTGCAGTCCATGGGGTCGCAAAGAGCTGGACATGACTGAGTGACTGAACTGAACTGAACTAAACCCTCTTGAGGACAGAGACACTTGAAAATGGAGAAGTGAGGAGCAATCTAGCACCATCATCCAGCCCACTCTGAGGCAGGCAGCTTCTCGGATCCTGTCTTGTCAAACCACGAAAACAATTCTCTAAGACAAGTTCTCGGATTCCCATCTGTGGTGGGTTAAATTGCGGTCCCCCACCAGGTATGTCTTAGGAACTGTCACTGTGATCTTATTTGGGGGAAAAAGGGGTTTTTTCAGGTTTAATTGAGTTAAGGGTCTTGAGATGAGGTCTTCCTGAATTATCAGACGGGCCCTAAATTGAATGCCAAGTGTCCTTATAAGAGACAGGAGAGAAGAAGCTGACTCAGTGGAGAAGGCCATGTGATGATGAAGGCAGAGACTGGAGTGATGTTGCCACAGTTAAGGAATTCTGGGAACCACTAGAAACTGAAAGAGGGGATGGAGGATACACCCCTAGAAACTTCAGAGGAGGAATAGCCCTGCTGACACCTAGATTTCACTCTCTGGCCTCGTCAAACTATGAGAGAATAAGTTACTGCTGTTTTAAACCACTAACTTTGCAGTAACTTTTTAATTGGAGTTTATTCACAGTGTTGTGTTATTTTCACATCAAAGTGAATCAGTTGTGTGTGTACATATATCCACTCTTTGTCACTGTAGAGCATTTGAGTAGAGTTCCCTGTGCAACACAGTAGGTTCTCATTAGTTACCCTATTTTATACATAGCAGTGTATAGATGTCAATTTTAATCTCCCAGTTCATCCCAACTCCCCTTCTGCCCTTGGTATCCATAAGTTTGTTCTCTACATCTGTGTCTGTTTCTCCTTTGCAGACAGGTTCATCTGTACCATTTTTCTACATTTCACATATATGCATTAATATACAATATTTACTTTTCTCTCTATTACACTATTTTATACATGAGAAAAAGGAGGCTCAGGGAGGGTGAACAACTTCTCTAAGGACATCTGGCTCGGATGAGACAGATCTGGGTTATAGATCCTGAGAAGCAAAAGGTTAGGATTTTCCAAAGAGCACCTGCCAAGACGCATCCAGAAAGGCCCACCAAATAGAATCCCATAGTCAAAAAGCTGGGGCCCTGCTTTGAAGGTCCTCTCTGCCAGCATATGTGGTGAAGCTCAGTGAAACCCACTTAACCTTCACTTCCTCAGCAAGACCTGTGCTCACTCTCTCAGCCCAGCTGTTCCTTCTCATTGTGCCTTCCCTACTTCCCTCCTTCACACTTAAAATCTCAAGCCCCAGTAAATGTGTGTTTGGAGTTTTTTTTTTTAACTTTTATTTTATATTGGAGTATAGTTGACATAAATATTATTTTAGTTGCTGCTGTACAGCAAAGTGATCAGTTATATGTATACATATATCTATTCTTCTTCAGACTACTTTTTCATGTAGGTTATTTTGGAATATTGAGTAGAGTTCCCTATGCTATCCAGTAGATTTTTGTTGATTATCTATTTTCAATATAGTAATGTGTATATTGTTAATCCCAAACTCCTGATTTATCCCTCCTCCCCCCGCCGCACCTTTCATTTTCTCAAACCCCAAAACATAAATTTGTTTTCTTTGTCTGTGAATCTGTTTTGTAAACAAGTTCACCTTGTATCATTTTTCTGGATTCCATATATGAGTGATATCATATGTTTGTCTTTCACTGACTTGCTTCACTTACCATGATGATCTCTAGGTCCACCCTTATTCCTGCAAATGGCATTTCATTCTTTTTCAGGGCTGAGTAATAGTCCTTTGCATATATGTACACCACATCTTCTGTCTCCATCCATGTGTCAAAGGACATTTACATTGCTTCCATGTCTTGACTATTATAAACTGCTGCAATGAATGTTGGACTTTGTTTTTTGTTTAATGTCTTTTCCCTCAACTAGACCATAGCTCCATGACAGGTAGGATGTGTCCAATTTCTTCCCCGTGGCATTCCTAGCTCTGGGCCCAGCACTTGGTACATGGCAAGTATCCATTAATATCTGCTAAATGGATGATTAAGAAAAAAATGTTTAACTTTATTCAATCCAAGTTTTTCCAAATTTATTTAGCTGTTTTTTTTAATATGTTTTAAAATTTTTGTTGCAGTATATTTGGTTTACAGTGCTGTGTTAGCTTCAGTTCAGTTCATTTCAGTTCAGCTCAGTCGCTCAGTTGTGTCTGATTCTTTGCAGCCACATGAATTGCAGCACACCAGGCCTCCCTGTCCATCACCAACCCCCGGAGTTCACTCAAACTCATGTCCATTGAGTCGATGATGCCATCCAGCCATCTCATCCTCTGTCGTCCCCTTCTCCTCCTGCCCCAAATCCCTCCCAGCATCAGAGTCTTTTCCAATGAGTCAACTCGTAGCATGAGGTGGACAAAGTACTGGAGTTTCAGCTTTAGCATCAGTCCTTCCAGTGAACACCCAGGACTGATCTCCTCTAGAATGGACTGGTTGGATCTCCTTGCAGTCCAAGGGACTCTCAAGAGTCTTCTCCAACACCACACTTCAAAAGCATCAATTCTTCGGTGCTCAGCTTTCTTCACAGTCCAACTCTCACAACCATACACGACCACTGGAAAAACCACAGCCTTGACTAGACGGACTTGTGTTGGCAAAGTAATGTCTCTGCCTTTGAATATGCTATCTAGGTTGGTCATAACTTTCCTTCCAAAAAGTAAGCATCTTTTAATTTCATGGCTGCAGTCACCATCTGCAGTGATTTTGGACCTCAAAAAAATAAAGTATGACACTGTTTCCACTGTTTCCCCATCTATTTCCCATGAAGTGATGGGACCAGATGCCATGATCTTCATTTTCTGAATGTTGAGCTTTAAGCCAACTTTTTCACTCTCCTCTTTCACTTTCATCAAGAGGCTTTTTAGTTCCTCTTCACTTTCTGCCATAAGGGTGCTGTCATCTGCATATCTGAGGTTATTGATATTTCTCCTGGCAATCTTGATTCCAGCTTGTGCTTCTTCCAGCCCAGCATTTCTCATGATGTACTCTGCATATAAGTTAAATAAGCAGGGTGACAATATACAGCCTTGACATACTCCTTTTCCTATTTGGAACCACTCTGTTGTTCCATGTCCAGTTCTAACTGTTGCTTCCTGACTTGCATATAGGTTTCTCAAGAGGCAGGTTAGGTGGTCTTGTATTCCCATCTCTTTCAGAATTTTCCACAGTTTATTGTGATCCACACAGTCAAAGGCTTTGGCATAGTCAATAAAGCAGAAATAGATGTTTTCTGGAACTTTCTTGCTTTTTCCATGATCCAGCAGATGTTGGCAATTTGATCTCTGGTTCATACATACATGATCTCTTAGAAAAGGCAGAGGCCTTTTCTAAAACCAGCTTGAACATCTGGAAGTTCACAGTTCACGTATTGCTGAAGCCTGGCTTGGAGAATTTTGAGCATTACTTTACTAGTGTGTGAGATGAGTGCAATTGTGTGGTAGTTTGAGTATTCTTTGGCATTGCCTTTCTTTGGGATTGGAATGAAAACTGACCTTTTCCAGTCCTGTGGCCACTGCTGGGTTTCCAAATTTGCTGGTATATTGAGTGCAGCACTTTCACAGCATCATCTTTCAGGATTTGAAATAGCTCCACTGGAATTCCATCACCTCCACTAGCTTTGTTCGTAGTGTTGCTTCCTAAGGCCCAGTTGACTTCACATTCCTGCATGTCTGGCTCTAGGTGAGTGATCACACCATTGTGATTATCTTGGTCATGAAGATCTTTTTTGTACTGTTATTCTGTGTATTCTTGCCACCTCTTCTTAATATCTTCTGCTTCTGTTAGGTCCAGACCATTTCTGTTGTTTATCAGCCCATCTTTGCATGAAATGTTCCCTTGGTATCTCTAATTTTCTTGAAGAGATCTCTAGTCTTTCCCATTCTGTTGTTTTCCTCTATTTCTTTGCATTGATCGCCGAGGAAGGCTTTCTTTTCTCTCCTTGCTATTCTTTGGAACTCTTCATTCAAATGGGTATATCTTTCCTTTACTCCTTTGCTTTTTGCTTCTCTTCTTTTCTCAGCTATTTGTAAAGCCTCCCAGACAGCCATTTTGCTTTTTGCATTTCTTTTTCTTGGGGATGGCCTTGATCCCTGTCTCCTGTACAACGTCACGAACGTCTGTCCATAGTTCATCAGGCATTCTATCTATCAGATGTAGTCCCTTAAATCTATTTCTCACTTCCCCTCTATAATCATAAGGGATTTGATTTAGGTCATACCTGAATGGTCTAGCGGTTTTCCCTACTTTCTTCAATTTCAGTCTGAATTTCGCCATAAGGAGTTCATGATCTGAGCCACAGTCAGCTCCTGGTCTTATTTTTGCTGACTGTATAGAGCTTCTCCATCTTTGGCTGCAAAGAATATAATCAATCTGATTTCGGTGTTGACCATCTGGTGAAGTCCATGTGTAGAGTCTTCTCTTGTGTTGTTGGAAGAGGGTGTTTGCTATGACCAGTGCGTTCTCTTGGCAAAACTCTATTGGCCTTTGCCCTGCTTCATTCCGTATTCCAAGGCCAAATTTGCCGGTTACCCCAGGTGTTTCTTGACTTCCTACTTTTGCATTCCAGTCCCCTATAATGAAAAGGACATCTTTTTTGGGTGTTAGTTCTGAAAGGTCTTGGAGGTCTTCATAGAACCATTCAGCTTCAGCTTCTTCAGCATTAGTTGTAGGGGCATAGACTTGGATTACTGTGATATTGAATGGTTTGCCTTGAAAACGAACACAGATCTTTCTGTGGTTTTTGCGACTGCATCCAAGTACTACATTTCGGACTCTGGTTAACCATGATGTGTTAGCTTCAGATGTACAGCAGAGTGAGTCGCTTATACATAGATCCACTTTTTTTTAAAGATTCTTTTCCTGTATAGGCCATTGCAGAGTATTGAGTAGAGTTCCCTGTGCTATACAGCAGATTCTTATTAGTAATCTATTTCATATATAGTAGTATGTGTATGTTAATGCCCATCTCCTAATTTTGTCCTTCCCCCTCCCTTATCCCTGGTCAACCTTGTTTCATTGTTAAACCTTCCCCTATAGCACCTGAGAACATTAGATCTGGGGAAAGTTGGGGGTCTCTGCCAACAAACTGGACTGATGACACTGGTTTCCCTGAGGCTGGCTTGAGTCAGACCTTCCCCCTCCTCCTTGGCCCAAAGAGTTTTCTCTCTCTTTGGGAAAGGGAGATACTCATGAGGCAATGTAAACCCAGTGAATATATCTGTGAGACCTGGAGAGAGAGGAGGAACAGAGGAACTGATTTAAAGTTAACCTGGAGAAATAAATGTGTGATACTGGCAAGAAAGATTCTGAAATTTTAAAAACAGAACCAAAGAAAATGACAAACCTTATAAGATATTAAAAATAATAAAAAAGTTAATATTTAAAAGTGTTTGAGAGTGAGATAAACCAGTCAAATAAAGGAAGATAAAATCCAGATAAAAATCCAAAATCACACAGGAATTTTGTACATAATGAATATGGCATTTCAAATCAGTTAGGCAAAAAAGGATTATTCAACAAGGGGTGTTGAAAATACTAGCTTGCCATCTGGAAAAAAAAGTAAAATTGGATCTTGTCTTCACTTTTCACATCCAAACAAATTCCAGATGGAACAAGGATTTCTACAGAAAAAATAAACTCATAAAAAATACTAGAAAGGAATGCGGAAGACATTTTATGACTATGGAGTGGAGACAGCCTTTCTCAGCAAGACACCAGCTCTGAAGAGAAAAAGTAAAGAATGGGTTCATTTGAATAGAAAAATCAAATTTTCAGAACTTCAAAAAATATTGTAAATAACCTCAAAAGTCTTCAAACAGACTGGGAAAAAATATCTGTAACTTATATGACAAAGGCCTGGCTGACTTAATATATCAAAAGTTCCTGTAGATCAATAAGAAAACAACAACCCAATGGGGGGGCAGGAAAACGTGTGCAAGACTCAAACCCAAACCAAAAGCAGACAACACAGAGAAAGAGACCTACAGGCCACTGATAATCTACTTTAAAGATGTCTATGGCATCTTTCATAATGAAAGAAATGCACATTTTAAACTGTTTTTCACTTTTCAATGGGCAAAATTCAGAAATTTGATAAGACCGCAGTAGCAGGGGGTGGAAAAAGAGACACTCATTCTTGTTGGGAGAAACTAAATTGGTTCAGGCTTCTGCTGGGGAATTTGGTGACATCTATCAAAATGAAAATCATGGATCAGAGGTTCAGTCAATGCAGATTGCTAGTTCAGCAATGGTTGAGCTAAACCCTGGCCAGTCCCTCAGGTCCCCAAGGCCACCTCTCCTCAGCCACCTGCCAGGACCTCACATCCCCCTGAATGACCATGAGCACTGGGAGACCTCCTTCCACCCTAGACCTGGAGCTCTGCACTTCCTGCCTTTACCGTCCGTGGTTTACCAGATGGACGAGGGTGAAGTGGCTTTAGAGAACTCTGCCAAAGGGTTTCTTCTTGAATCCCATTATGGGAGGGAACATGCTTAGAAGCCAAAAGCACTGAGGGAGCTTCAGTGTGGCCATCCTCCTTCAGAAAGCAGCCCGCGGCAAATGAGAGTGGGATGGAATGCAAGGAAGTGTGCATTTCACTTGAACAAGACTGTGACTCTGCTTTTAAAAGGAATTGCACAGGCAGACTGTTAACCCAAATGATCCTGAGGAATCACAAATTCTGAGGTCCATTACTTGATGGGTCCTCGTTACCCATCAAAGGACAGGGAGAACATGGAACTAATCTCTCCACCGTGTGTAAGCTGTACCAAACATCCACCATATATTCTTTGAATATTTCCACTAGTCTTTACATAGGAAATCTTATAGCATTCCCCAAAGAAATATGCATTTTAAGCCAGCATCCTATCTTAGGAATTTATCTTTTAGATATGCTCACATAAGTGCTAAAGACATGCATGAGGATAAGACTGATAGTACTAGCAAAAGACAGAAATATTTTAAATATCAGTAGATAGAGAACTAGGTGGATTATAGGTCATCATGCCATGGAAAATTAGGCAGTAATGAAAACGACTGAGGCAGCTAATATAGATGCATCCAAAATATATCAGCTTTTTAGAGCAAGGTACTGAATGTTCCAACACTGATACAAAAAATCTATATATGCATGGAATATATCTAGAAGAAAAATTGCCAGGACCAAAAGTACACAGTAAAAAGGACCATTCTGATCCCCTGCAGGCCAACCCTACCTAGAGAATGGAAGGTCTAGTTGTCATCCAAAATCTGCTTGACCAACCAGGTCCGCAGCAAGGATGGATGCAAGGAGCTGCATGGGGCAGGTGCAGTGATCCTAACTCACAGCCTTGAGGCAGAAACCCATTCCCAGGATACGTGTCTCCATTGCCAATTGCCCTGATATGTGGAGTGCAGTCTGCGTGGAATACCCAGCACAGCTCTTAGAGTCCTAAGTAATACCTCCTGCATGAAAGCTTCCCCCTTGGAATATTTGCAGCTGCATCTGGAGTGCCAGACACTGCTTCCTGGAGTGCTGGACTCTGTGCTCAAGTAAGCTAGGTACCAGCTTCTAGATTCATCAGCCCTAGCAGATGTCTGCCATGCCCAGTGCTGTGTCCAGGGGTCCTGAGTTCTCTGCCTGGACTGCTGATGGCCCTCTGTTTGGATCACAGAGCACTGCTTGCCTGAAGTTCAGATGCTTCAGCAAGTCCAGAGCGCTTGCTGCTGAGAAGCTGAGCGGGGCTCCCGAGGGCTGAGTACTACATGCATGGTCCTCAGGGTCAGGTGTGCTGAGGGTTTTGAGCACTGTCTCTTAGAGATGAGATCACTGTGTCTGGAAACTGGGACTGATCCCCACCACCACCCCTACCTCCTCATCATGAGCCGCTCCTGCTTCAGACCAGATGATGTTTCTTCCTGCCATCTGACTTCCTGTTCAGCATCTTCCCCAGGGCACCTCTACCCTGCAACTACAGTAACATATTTATTGAACACCTACCATGTGCAGGGCATGGTGGTAACTTGGTACTGACTGTGTGCTGAGTACAGTGGAGATGTTACAGGATCAGCAGCAACGGCGAAGGACAGGATCCGCTTTCTTGACCAGATCTCACTTAAACGTGTGCAAGGGGGTCTGGCAGCTTTCTGAGCTGCTCAGAGTGAGTTTAACAACCAGGATATAGATCTTGGTTGGCCAAGCTCCCAGAAAGCTGAGGTTAGAAAGATGGATTGACTTCATTTCAGGAGAAGCCAGCAGATCTGAGATTGGTTGTGAATGCTGATAGATTGGAGCCCAAGACATGGGAAGTTGGTTCCAGTGTGGGTCAAAGAAACCCGTGAGTGTCCTATAGGCCACAGAGCAGGGAGTCGAGGCTTAGTCATAATATCCAAGACCTTGTCTTTCCCCCCACCTTGGCCCCTGCACTGTCCACCCCTTCCTCCAACAATTTAGGTCACAGCTGTAATTAAACTGTTCCAAATCATCATGGCAGATTTTTCCAGGTGCACCCTAGGAGATGGCATCAGCAGCTGGTTTGCCCCAGGGCTGCCAACCTAGGCACATGGTCAATACTTAGTACACAGTAAATTTAGTAGTCATTCTCTGCCAGGGATCATTTTCTCTCCCACTCCTTCCCCATACCAATGCTGACTCAGGCTTTCTAGAGAAAGATGGCTCCAGGTAGACTCAGGCCTGAACGGGATGCATCACAAATTCTAACACCAAGTGGAAAGTTCTGTAGCCACAGCTGTTGTGTGTGGTACTCCCACCCCATGGAGTTCAGGGGTAACTCAGTGGGTGAGTACCAGAGCCAGAGTACCTGGCTGGAAATCTCACTCACAAATAAGTTGCTTTAATTCTCCACGACTTAGTTTTTTTCCACTGGCAAAAGAGGATAAAACTCGTATTTTTTCATAGGGTTGTTGGGAAGATTAAATGAATTAATCTATCTAAGAGCACTTAAAATGGGGCCTGGCACACTCTAAGTGCTCAATAAATATTAGCCAATATCACTACTAACAACGATCTACTGAATATCAAACGCTGTCCTTCGCATGTGGTACTTGATTCTCATCCAGTGCTCAGAGGCACGGCCATCCCCCTCTGCAGATACAAAAACTGAGGAAAAAGAAGCAAAGCAACCTGGCCAGGGTCTGATGTCTTTAAAGTGGTGGGGCTGAAACCCAGGCAACGGGGTCAGAGCCATTTCTGGCTCTAAACCCCACACTCCACTGCCTAGCGAAGCAGCCTCCTCAGGAGGGTTTGCTAGAAGCAACACTGCAAACCAAGTTCCTTTGGAGACAGGCAACACTGCGGAGCTCCACTTCAAATATACCTGGAGCCATTCTTGGTGGCACAGAAAGGGGTCCCTGTAAGATCAGTCCTTTGTACAGGTAAACTGGCTCCAGTGAGTGCAGGGGAATCAGGACTCACATGCTAGCACGTAGCCAGTGCTGGGTTAAACCCTTCTTCCTCATTTATGTGCCAAATGGCCCTATGAGTGAAAATTTACCCCATTTTATAGATGAGGTGCAGGCACATCAAACAATTTGCCCAAGATCACAAAGCTAGGAAGGACCAGGTGACAGAATCAGGATAAACCCCAGAAAGTCTGGTTCCAGAGGCTATGTCTTTTTTAAAAGTCTTCATTGAATTTGTTAAAATATTGCTTCTGTTTTATGTTTCAGTTTTTTGATTGCAAGACATGTGGGATCTTTGTTCCCTGACCAGGGATCAAACCCACAGCCCCTGCACTGGAAGATGAAGTCTTAACCACTGGACCACCAGGGAAGTCCCTGAGACTATGTCGTAAACACTACTCTCAACTGTATCTGAAGTTGGCCGCCACGAACACATCCACAAACAACTGAAGATTAACCCCCAAGACCTTCCTCACTTCAGTAAAGCAAGAAGGTGCCCCGACTCTGGGAGATCCAGGAAAATTCCGCAATCCAGTAGGAACGTATATTTGGAACCGATCAGAAAGCGCAAGACTCCGGTCACTCCTCTGTGTTGCAGGAAGGAGGCTGCAGAGCACGGAAAGAGGAACACAGGGCTGGGAGCCAGGGGAACTGGCCCTGGTTCCAGACACGTGAGCCACAGAACATCATTTCCCTTCTGGTGACATCAGTCTTCTTGTCTGTATATTAAGGTGATTAGTTGATATGAGCTCAAAAGCTCTCCTTTGTTCTGACACTCTTTGTTGTATCAAGAGAATTATGTTCCATCTGGGAACAGAGACTTGTCATGGATTGATCTGTCTGAGGCTGACACCTCCCAGAGGGTGGGAACTACCCCTCTGCTTGTTTGGGAGGCGACTGGTTGGGTACAGCAAACATCAGTAACATCCATTGGCAGAGGCTGAGAAGGTGACACCTGCATTTCTGATGTGATGGTCCTTTAAAGGGCCCCAAAGGTGGAATGAATCCTGGGCAGCCTCTCAGGCCAAAGCATGAGCCGAGAGGAAACGTTGAAGAAGGACAGAACCCAGCTCTGCAGAGGAAAAGCAACGGAGAGAGCTAACTTGGGAAAGAGGGAGCTCCCTGTAACTGGAAGCGTCTTTGCAGAAATGTACGTTGATCTAGAGGTGCCTTGGAAAGGAAGCTCCTTCTTTCTCCAAGGGGTTCAAGATGTACCACATCTTAGTCCATTCATTCACTGACAATTAAGTACCTGCTGTGTGTCAGAACTGAACTAGGAACAACTGATGCAAAGATGAATAAGACACTGTCCTCCCCTTGACTGCAAAGGTGCATTGTGACATCAGGGGTACTCAGAAGAACTCTTATTCACCGAGTTTTAACTTCTTAGTGAGTCAGGTACCACTCAAAGAAACCTTTGGTTATGCACACTGGCACAATATTTTATATCCAAATCTGAAGTCCACAGGGGCATGAGAGATGGTGTTCTAGGGTCCATGCTTCCAACCTCTTAGCTCCCAGGCCCACTCAGCTGAGCAGGGATTGGCCAGCTGCTGGCCAGGCTGGGAAGATGGCAGACACATCCGGGGATAAGAATACAGAGGTAGCAGGTATGCAGAGCAACTGTGGACTAAACTGGTGACCAGGGAAGCCCGCCAGGGCAACAGAATCCAAGAGCTAGGAGGGCCTGAGCAGCCCTGCTCCAGCAGATCAGGGTCCAAGAGGAATGAATGCTCCCGGCAGGATGAGCAGGAAAAGATGTTTCTGAAGTACAGGGTAAGGACTAAGGGAGAGGGAGATGCAGAGTCGAGGCTTTCTTGGGATTCCAGAAGTAAAACCAGGCACATTATGGCAGAGGGGAAAGGTGAGGATGCAGGCAGAGAGCAGACCCCCCTCAGTCACCCACCAGTGCTTTGAAGGATTAGATGAAGGGGGTGGAAAAATCTATAGGATCTGGTCAGAGAAGAGCCAGGCAGTGACTCCAGTCTCCCACAGGGATTTCTCTGTCTTTGCTCTGCAAAGAGTAGTCAAAACTATTTCTAACTCACTGCTGTTTTCAGGACAAAATCTCTTGCTGTTTGGGCACCATGGGAGGTCAGGGCTGGCCACGGCTCCAGAGGGGTGCAACTTGAATGGGCGATGCTGCCTGGAGCCCTCAGAAATGCCACCGGCATCCAAGCTCCAGGGTCAGTCCAGGCCATGGTGGGGAAAAGAGGGCTGGGACCCTGCAGAACAAAGGGGCTGAGACCCTCCCTGAGGAGACCGTGGAGGCGGCAGAAAACTAGATGAGAAGTTGAGATTAGAGGGTCTGCCTCCAACGTGAAGCTGACCACTGATTCATCTTCCATAAAGAAGGGGTTCAAAGCACTTCTCCCTGGGTTACGTTGTTCCAGCACTGGTCTTTCATCATGAAAGCCAGGGGTGGCTGTTCTCACTGGCAAAAAGGCCCATAGGATGGAGACAAGCTGTCTCCATCCACCTCTCCATCAGCTTCAAAAAGACAGAGCCCAGAGTGTCCCTCCTGCTAAATGCCAGATGCTTCTGACCACTTTGCACACACCTCTCCCATGATCCTTGGCTATCATCATCTTTTTGAGCCAGGGGAAGGGTTTCAGTCATCATCTAAGACCACAAGTGAATCACGGTAGAGCTGGGATTCAGGCCCAGTCAGTCTTGGAGCTGCACCGCTGGGCACCCCTGCCCCCTATCACTAGTCCTGGCCTGGCCCTTCCATCAAAGCCCTAGGGGCATGTTGTTTCACGGTCTTTCATACTCTGGCATTTGGATAAATACAGCAACCACATTCTATGAGGATTTGGACTCTGCCTCTGGATGGTCAGGTCTCTGGCTTTCTCCCTTAGATGGCAGTGGTAGCTCCAGGCAGCTGGCACCCCCGCATTTCCACTCCTGCTCTGGCTTCTTCCACCTGGCAACCGGCACCTCTATGCTGCGGACCCTTCATGCAAATGCTCCTCCTTCAGTATTTTCCAAACTTCCCAGCAGCACTACTGCTCTGCCTAATCCTCACTTGAGTATCAGCCCACCCACAGCCCTGCCCGCTGAGACACAACAGGCAGGCTGGCTGGACCTGATCCCATTTCACTGTGTGTCCCCTTCATTGTGATCCCTCCATAAATATCTTCTGATGATGTCAGAGGCATAAGCCAGAGCTTCACCCACATTTAGTTCAGCTTTCTCTGCCTTAGAAAATCATTTTTCTCCAAAACTCTTATCTGGCAGCTGAGATTCTGTATCTCCAAATGGTCTAGACCAAGAGGTCCAGAAATCTGTCACTGAGTTAACTGAGGCCTGCTCTGCTGCATCTCAGCTCAGGATAGATCTGGACATTCAGTAGATTGGCCATTGTGGTCAACAGGAGAAGCTGGACTAGCTGCTCCATCTGGCACATCTCTGAACAAGCCCAGGCATTCAGCCCTTACGCTGATACCATCGTGAGTGGTGACTTCATTGCTTATCTTCTCTGTCCAACTAGACTGTAGTGTCTTAAGGTTGGTCTCAGACTATGTCTTCAAAATAACAAATTGAATCAATAATTGGAGGAATAGGAGAGGGAAATTCTGTCTTACTGGACATCAGCTTTGAGAAAGGCACTAAAGGACTGCCATGGACTGAATAGGGTCCCCTTGCAAATCCACATGTTGAAGCCCTAAACCCCAGTGTGATGGTGTTTGTGGATGAAACCTTGGAGAGGTAATTCGGGTTAGATGAGGTCATGGGGCCCCACCCCCATTAATATAATGGCATTAGTGTCCTTATATTAATACAAAGAAACACCAGGGAGCTCTCTCTCTCTCTCTCTCTCTCTCTCCCTGTGTATACACACAAAGAAAAACATCTTGTGAGCACACAACAAGCTGGTAGCTGCTTACTGCTCAAGAGGAGAAACTTACCTTGCCGGCACTTTGACCTTGGACTTACCAAAATTCCAATACCATGAGCAATAAATGTCTGTTTTTTACTCACCCTGTCTGGGGTACCTTGTTATGGCAACCTGAGCAGACTACCACAGGGGCATTCTGCTTTCTGACTCTCTAATAACCCTGTGAGATAGGAAGGTAGGTACACCAAGCCATTTCCCACTTCATCCTTTGCTTATAGAACCCTTATTTGGCCTCTATATTTGGCAAGTCTAATGTGCTCACGGAAGTGGTTTCCTTCTCCATTCCAGCATCTCAGCTTTCACCAGTCAGAGTCTAAGACTGAACAACTGGACAAGACCTTCACTCAACCCCAGTGATAGAGCCTGAGGTCTATAGATAAACTTCCTGGGTTTAAATCTCACCTCTGACAATTATTTGCTGAATAGCTTTGGGCAAGATTTTTAAACCTCTCTGTATCTTAGAAATAGCACCTATTTCTCGGGATTATTTTCCTAAGTAAGCTAACCCATAGGGTCGCAAAGAAGGACATGACTGAGTGACTAATGCTTTTACTTTCAAGTTAACCCATGCAAGCATTTAGAACGCGCCCAAGTGCTCCGTCAATGTAACTATTGTTATGATGCTTATTATTGTTGTGGTTGCCATGAGCTCCAACAGGGCAGTCTTCTGGGAGTTTCTATGCAAGACTATGCTCCTTGATGAAAAGGGAGGTGACAAGGAAAGCAGCTGCCTTTTTTCTGCTTTGAATTTGATTGTGATAAGATTTGATACCTGGAGCTGCCATGTTGGGATTTTTTTTTTTTTTTAGATTTTTAAAATATGGACTTAAAAATTTTTTTTATTTTTAAAGTCTATATTGTTGCTCAGTCACTAAGTCATGTCTGACTCTTTGCCATCCCATGGACAGCAGCACGCCAGGCTTCCCTCTCTTTCACTGTCTCCTGGAGATTGCTCAAACTCACGTCCGTTGAGTCGGTGATGCTATCCAATTATCTCATCCTCTGTCGCCCCTTCTCCTCCTGCCCTCAATCTTTCCCAGCATCAGGGTTTTTTTTTTTTTTTTCAAAGAGTCAGCTCTTCGCAATAGGTGCCCAGAGTATTGGTACTTCAGTTTCAGCATCAGTCCTTCCAATGAATATTCAGGGTTGGTTTCCTTTAGGATTGACTGGTTTGATTTAAAGTCTCTATTTGTTACAGAAGTGCTTCTGTTGTTTATGTTCTGGATTTTTTGGCCTCTAGGCAAGCGGGATCTTAGCCCCTCAACCAGGGATTGAACCTGAGTCCCCTGCATTGGAAGGCAAAGCCTTAACTACTGGACCACCTGGGAAGTTCCATTGGAATTTTGAAACAGTAACCTAAGGACAAAAACACAAATGTGCTGGTACAGCTGCGAGATAGAAACTTAGGACAGCCTAGTTCCAAACTTCTCTTTATGTGATTTAGTAAAGTACTGGCCACCTGGTCGTGTCCGACTATTTGCGACCCCATGGACTGTAGCCTACCAGGCTCCTCCACCCATGGGATTCTCTAGGCAAGAATACTGGAGTGGGTTTCCATCTCCTTCTCCATCCGATCTTTCCGACCCAGGGATTGAAGCCAGGCCTCCTGCATTGCAGGCAGACTTTTTACCATCTGAGCCACTAGGATCAGGAAACTAGGCATTTGAGCTAAGGACTAGCCATTCT
Organism: Oryx dammah; assembly: GCF_014754425.2. Classification (NCBI taxonomy): domain Eukaryota; kingdom Metazoa; phylum Chordata; class Mammalia; order Artiodactyla; family Bovidae; genus Oryx; species Oryx dammah. The sequence goes on from NW_024070212.1 coordinate 109,298,000, forward strand.
ATGCTATAATTAACTCATTGTGCCAGCGAGAAAACTGAGGCCAGGGGAGGGGTGTGTGTGTGTATGCATGCTCAGCCGCTTTAGCTGTGAACGACTCTTTAGAGACTCCGTGGACTGGGGCCTGCCAGGCTCCTCTGTGCATTGCATTCTCCAGGCAAGAATACTGGAGTGGGTTGCCATGGGAATTTCCCGACTCAGGGATCGAACCCCAGTCTCTTGAGCTTCCTGCATTAGCAGGAAGATTCTTTACCACTAGTGCTGCCTGGGAAGCCCCAGAGGGGGAGTGAGGAATGTTTAAGTCATCTGCTCAGTATCACATTTTGCTAGAGGGCAGATCTAGGATTCAAACCCAAAGCCCAGGCTCTTCCCTGGGAACCAAGAGGCCCGGAGGCTAGGAGGGAAGAGTTCAAGTCTTGGAGAGGAGGTGAGGGAGGGTGCTCCGCCTTGACTCCACGCTTCCTCTGGAAGAGGTGTGTTAGAGCAGGTGCCTGCCTGCCTCCAGCGCCTTGGCTGTCAATAAAACCCCCAGCCTGGCTGTGGCAAGCTGCAGATTCATGCAAATTCAGGGCCTATATTTAGCAGTAATTTAGCTGTCATCAGTCAGAGGGAGAAGAAAAAGCCCTCCCCAATGTAATGGTTATTCATATCGACTACCTACTCCTCCGGTGCCTTATAAATCCAAAGGAATCTGACTCAAAGCAGTGGTGGTGCACAGGGGGCTGGTTGGCTTGCATAATTTGACCCCATACCCCTCCCCTGGGCAGAGATGATGGGGCAGTAGCTTGCGCACAAAAGAGAGGAAGGTTCATTTTTTCATGGAGGGCGATGATAAGGGAGAGAGATGGAAAAAGATGAGTCAGTTGGAGAAATCTAATAAAAAACCCGAAACAAGAAGGATGCCAATGAGTCAGAGGATGCCGGAGCTGGGAGGGCCCTGGGAAATCAAGCAGTCCAACCCTGAGGAAACTGAGGCCAGGGAGAGAGTAATCATTTTAACAGCTCTTATAATTACCGTTAATTGAAAGCTTGTGCTCCATGCCAGACGCTGCTCTGAGCACTCCACAGCGGGTAGGCATTTGTTTCTCCCCGTATCCCACAGGATCAGAGTTATTGGCCCCACCATGCAGACCAGGGACCAGAGAAACAGAGAGATTCTGTCACTACCCCAGGCCCCAAAACGACAGAGCCAGAGTTTGAGCCTATGTCTGATGCCATAGTCATTGCTTGTAACCGTATTGTGGGATTTGTTGTCAGTTTCATGGTTGATCAATGTCAGAGCTGGACAAGACCTTGGCTTGATCAACTACCCATTTTTTCTCTCCTGTATCTTCCAAGTAGAAAAGAGCGATGACAAGAGGATGGAAGAATGAAAAAGGGAGCATGAGACATGAAAGGCAGAGGGGGTTTGTGCTTGAGGTGGTTAGAATTTGGGAGGGAAAATGTATTACTGTTTTCTCCCTCTAGTGATAGATGCTTTGGACTTATTTGAGGGTATTATGAGGTCTCTGGAAGACAGTAAGGAGAGGCTGCTTTGGGAAGGGTTGTGGGAGGGATGTCTGGGGAGGCAAGATGATAGGGGCTTGGGGCATCCTGAGAGCACCCAGAGAAGGAGGGATGGGACACAGAAAGAGGAGATAATGGGGTAACTTTGCCTGCTCACACAGAAGCTCCGGACTCTTGCCTAAGCTACACCAGGAAACACATGAGAGGAGGAAACTTCAGGAAAAGAAGCAACCTTAGAAAGGAGTGAGATTCAGCCTGCACACTTGATTTAATAGTGGCATGGCGGGAAAGGAGCCGGGTTCCTTCTCCCAGGCCACAGAAACTGACCACATATTTCAAATGGAACTCATAGTGGACCTCCCTACAGGTGCTGGGATCCCTCACAAGCAGCCACTCCAGGACAAAGAACCGGGCCTCTGGGACCAAGTCCGCGTTAGCTGTGACCTTGAGCAAATCCGTCCATCTCCCTGTGCTTCACTGTCTTCATTTATACAGTAGGAACCATAAGAGGCGCTACCTCCTTAGGGTTGATGTGAGGATGAAACAAGTGAACCTATGGAAGGCGCTCAGCATAGCCCCTGGCACAGAGACAGTGCTGTGTAAGTGTAGCTATTACTATTGCTTTTGCTATTGTTCATTTGGAGATGCTTCTGTCTGCCAAAGCAGCAGGCTTGTAGGACTGAGCGTCTTCCCTCTGTAAACTGAGGATGATTTAAGTTATCCCTCAGCTATGCCACAGAATGTACACACTCATCACTCAAATAATATGCAGAAATGTCATATATCCATCCCTATCTTTTCTCTACTATTTCCCCACATTTTAGCCCCTACCCCCAAGACATGCTCTCACACCATTTTCTCACAACTATCTGGAGAGTGATAGAGAATAAATCCCCTGCTCTATCCTCAAATTGCCCAGGTATCTTAAGGCCAGCTAATCTGGGAATATTTTGGCCTCGGAGTGACTCTGCCCAGGTTCCTCTTCTGCCTGCTGTACCCACCCCCCACACTCCCCAGATCGGGGGCTACAACTACATCCTGTCCGCCCCCTCCTCGTGCCACTCTGGTCCCCTGAGTCAGTGACCATCTTATCCCTCCTTTCTGTCCTGGAAGTTTCATACAGCAAGTGTGGCTTCACAGTCAGCATTTTATATCCCAGGCAGCCAGGAAGAGGAATTGCTACAAATAACTGTGCTAATGGAGGTAATGGAAGGAGGGAGACTAATGTCTCTAGTTCACAAGAGGGCTGGTGGTTCAGGCTGGCTGAGCCAAGTGGGCTGAGCTCTTCAGCCAGCTGCTAGTTTCTAAAAGAAAAAAGCAGTGGACCAGGCTGCCTGTCATAACAGCATCTCAGGAAAGAGTCCCACAGTCCTCCTGTCTGGGGTAGATGCAGAGGACATTCTGTCCGTTTTTTCCTGCTTCCAAAAGACCTGCCCCCATTTTCCCTTTCAAAGCCCTTCACAGGAGAGAAATGCACAGAGAGCAAATGGTATCATCCATCAATGCCGTCAGTGAGTGGACCCTGGACCAGCAACATCAGCATTCCAAGGGAACTTGTTAGAAATCAAACTCCCAGGCTCCACCTCATATCTACTAAACACTGAATCAGAAATTCTGGAGGTGGGTCCCTGCAATCTGGGTTTTAATAAGCCCTCTGGGGAATTCTGCAGCATGTTCAAGTTTGAGAACCACTGGTCCAGTCAACAGTTCTCAAACTTCACTGAATATTAGAATCACCTGGGGAGCTTTTAAAAATCCCAATGGCCAGGCCACATTCCAGCCCAATTAAATCAGAATGTCTCCAGGGGAGGAACAGGCATTAGGTTTTAATGTTCATCCAGGTGATTCTGATAGAAGTTGAGGTTTCTGAAACACTGATCTAAATATTTAATAAACAAATCCACAAACATCCTCTTTCCAGCATGAATGTGCTTAGCAAAAGCCATGAAGATATTTTGTCTCTGTGCAGGAGAAGGGAAATCAGGCTCGTTGCATCTATTAATATTAGATGCCAACATGTTACTGTGTCTATTTTACCAAGGATTCAGTGAAGGCATATCTTTGTTAAGCAGCTTGTTCAAAGTCGGAAGCAAATTTTTCACCCACCGCAAGGCAGACTCTAAGAGCAGGTCATAACCTGGGGCCTTAGGCTAGACCCTGTGTCTGGGCTAGATGATGGCAACACATGCCATGTAAAATGTGCATGTCAGGGATCTTCCTGGTGGTCCAGTTGTTAAGAATCCATTTTGAAATGAGGGGGCATGTGTTCAATCACTAGTCAGGGAACTAAGATCCCATATGCTGCAGAGCAACTAAGCCTGCATGTCACAACCAGAGAGTCCATGCCCCACAGCTAGAGAGCCCACACAACGCAATGAAGAGCCTAAGGGCCACGACCAAAATCCAGTGCAGAAAATAAGGATATGTTTCCTTTTTAAGTGTACACATCACTCTTGTTTCCACGAAAGAAGTTCTTTAAACTCAGGTCTTGTGAATGACATCACCGGCTGGCAGACCTCAAGTACATTCGACCAATAAGAATGCAGCAAGGCCGAGCTCACCCTCAGTGAGATACACAAAGCTGCCTGCACACACTAGCATCACAGGATAGAAATTAAACTAGAGTTGCAGAGAGGGCGGCACGCTATACAGAACAGAAAGAGTTCATTAGCTCTGGCTATTACCGAAGGCTATCAATTAGAAAATTTTACACATGAACAGGAGATATTATGTTAAGGGTAAAAAGTCTAAATCAAGTTATGCAATGAAACCGAAGCAGTGGTTTAGTTCCCACTGACTTCACATACCTTCTGGTGTTGGTTCCCCATATGGTTGTTTTAGAGCCAGAATTTGACTTCTCCTCTGCCTGACCCCAAAGCTTAGTCGTTTAATACTACTTTTGATGATTCATTCTTAGGTAACTATTCAGTAGGAGCAAAGAACTTCTGCATAAGGATATTCATCAAAATACTACCTATTATTGCAAAGGAAGTTGACAAGCACAGCGACAGTTATGAAAATGCTCCCTTTGCTCCTAGGACACGGTGCGGAGAACTTTACATGTATGTTTCCATTTTAATCATATGCTGTGGAAATAAGCATAATAACATATAATCCCGCAGTCATTTGTTGGGGAAAGTATCAAATGCTTCTAGTTTCCTGCCTTTCAAACAAGGTAAGATTATCATTCTGATCCTTTTTGTTGGTAGGTTCAGTTCAGTTCAGTCGCTCAGTAGTGTCTGATTCTTTGCAACCCCATGAATCGCAGCACGCCAGGCCTCCCTGTCCATCACCATCTCTGGAGTTCACTCAGACTCACGTCCATCGAGTCAGTGATGCCATCCAGCCATCTCATCTTCTGTCGTCCCCTTCTCCTCCTGCCCCCAATCCGTCCCAGCATCAGAGTCTTTTCCAATGTTGGGAGGTGGTGCCATATAATTCTGTGGAGAGAGTTATAAACAGCAGACACACGGTTACCCCGTCATTCTGAGTCCTGCAGTAACTGCAATGAGCAGAACCACACCACCACCAACCCCTCCCATCACCAATTAACCTGAAGAAGAAATAAACTTTTTTTTAAGATTTTTTATGTGGACCACTTTTAAAGTCTTTATTTGAACGTTGTTTCTGTTTTACATTTTGTTTCTTTGGCCATGAGACATGTAAGGTCTTAGCTCACCGACCAGGGATGGAACAAACACCCCCTGCATTGGAAGCACAGAGTCTTAACCACTAGACCATCAGGCAAGTCCCAGACCTTTGTTTTTTAAACCACTGGGACTTGGGATTGTTTGTTAACATACAGCTTATGCTGACTGATACTAATACACACACATCATCTCATTTTAACCCTGACAATGTCCTTCGAAAATTAATGTTGATTTCACATTACAGATGTAAAAATTGAGGCTCAGGGAGGTTAAATTGCTTATTTTCTCAAGATCCCAGAGCACAGTTTTGAATGAAGCAGGCTAACCCAAAGACCATTAATCATTACACTAAGGAAATGGTATATCTACTCCAAAGGACTATTATGAAGTCAAGAGCAACAATTTCACAGATAATGTGAAAACAGGGGGTGAGAATATATATGATGAAATAATGAAGGAAAGAAGTAGATCACCAAACAGTGGGGCCATTGTATTTCCAATTATTTCTACACACATCTGAGATGAACCAAACCAGGAAAGAAATGTGCAGAAGTAGAAATGGTGGTTGTGTTAGAACAGTGGGATTAGGCGTGGCTTGTCAAAACTTTCCCCTGTGTTATTTCATCACTTTTTCATTAATAAAGCAAATCAATCTTCTTTCTCAAATGCCTACATCTGCACCATGTCAAATATGTGGGTAGAAGGTAAAAAAGTGCCATCCATCAGCGGTATGCATCTCTTGCCCAATATCAGACATCTGGAAAGTCTGAATGAGCCAAATGACTGAATTTTGCATGCTTCACTGAAGACTTTGAGGAATGGGGAGTTCAGATTTCTCTGAACAGCTTGTGAGATTTGTGGAGAAGCTGACTTGGGTAGAAAGTCTGTGGGAAAGAATGAGAAAAATGCCCTACTGAGGAAAGGTATGAGAGGGAGTGAAAACAGGCTCCCAAGCAAGTCAGATGAAAGATGTTGCCCTGGCCCATCACCTCTACATCTACCTTAGGTCCCCGTGAGAACCATCGTTCCTGGGAAGCAGATAGTTTACTGGTGATGGATGTTGGGATTATGGGGCAAGTATACTGTCCAGCCAGGTCCTATGGACCCCTACCTCTGAACATGGGAAGCTCTGAGGACTGTTCCAATCCACCTGAAAGAAACAATACCTATGTCAATATTCCTCAAAATACGGAGCAGATGCAGTCTCCAAACAGGCAGTCCCGTTAGCCCATGACTCTGGATTCTTTCTACAAAAATTGTCATGCTCATATTATGCAACCGTGCTTACCCAACCCCCACAGATGCCAGCATAGGCGAGCACCTAAGCCAAGGGGTAGACGAGCTAGCCTCTGACTCGGTCTAACCAGAAAGCTCTACTCAAAGGAAAATGTCATCTTGCAAGTCAAACTCAACTCTCTGTTGTGGGGGGAGTAAAACAAGGCAGAGATTAGACAGTGGGTAGCAACGGTGGAAGCAGGAGGACACGCAGGGAGAGCTGAGATGAGAGTGTGTCCTGTCACCATGATGGTGAAGCACTGGACACACTCTTTTTCTGAGGACACACGGGTAAGACTAAAATGATTGGTGGTTAAGCAGGACTGCGGGCTTCCCAGGTGGTGCTAGTGGTAAAGAATGCACCTGCCAACGCAGGAGATGTAAGAGACACGGGTTTGATCCCTGGGTTGGGAAGATCCCCTGGAGGAGGTCAGAGCAACCCACTCCAGGATTTTTGTCTGGAAAATCCTATGGACAAAGGATCCTGGTGGACTGCAGTCCATAAGGTCACAAAGAGTTGGACATGACTGAAGCGACTTAGCATACAGCATGCACATAAGCAGCGTTGGATCCTAGAGGATCTTCCAACCCCCAAGTTATTGTCCAGTCTAGAAGCCATGAGGCCACGTGGCTGGTCCTAGGGTACCTTGTCTGGAGGTGTTTCCTAGGGTCGTTCCTATAACCTAGGGTCTGCTGGAAGGACAAGAAGCTTTGCCCAGGGAGCTGCTCTAGGACAGGGATCCCAAAGCTGCAGAGGAGGGCAAGTCGCTTAGTCGTGTCCTCCTCGTTGCGACCCCAAGGACTATATAGTCCTTGGAATTCTCCAAGCCAGAATACTGGAGTGGGTAGCCGTTCCCTTCTCCAGGGGATCTTCCCAACCCAGGGATTGAACCCAGGTCTCCCACATTGCAGGCAGATTCTTTACCAGAGGAGCCACAAGGGAAGCCCAAGAATGCTGAAGTGGGTAGCCTATCCCTTCTCCAGAAGATCTTCCCAACCCAGGGATCGAACCAGGGTCTCCTGCATTGCAGGCAGATTCTTTACCAACTGAGCTACCAGGGAAGCCTGCAGAGGAGGGAAATGAGCACCAAGTTGTACAGATACGCTTCCCGGTCTAATCACCTGGGCCAGGAGCTGACAAATGTTCTTTATGAAGGGCCATATAGTAAATATTTGCAGCTGTGAGGGCCAAACAGTCTGTCACAATGATTCAGCTTAAAATCAGTCATAGGCAATGTGTGAACGCATGGATATGACCGTGAGCTGACAAAACGTCACTCATAACAATAGGCACAGGCTGGATGGGGCCCATGGGCTATAGTCTGCTGACCTCTGGGTTGGGACATCAGGTCCCTTAACCGGATGGTGACTTGCCCATAGGCAGCTCAAGGATAGTGTGCCCGCAGCTCACTGAATGCCTTTCCTGCACGCAAGCAGCTGAAGATGGTGGTGGAGGGGTCAGCTGGGGAGAGTCAGGGCATTAGGCTCTAGCTAATGTCGCTTTCTTCATCTGCTTTGCGGTCTCTAAGTGTTTTGCAGCTCTGGGGATCCCAGGGACAGCCTGGTAATGAGGGGATTCAGGGATGACAAAGGGCATGGGTCCAGAGCCTTGCCTCTCCTAACAGCTCCTCTGCCTTTGGGGGAAAAAAACCAGCTTCCAAAGGTGAGGGGAGATGGTGACAATTCAAGAAAAAACAAAACAAAAACCACTATTTGTGAGAATAAGAAACCTACTTCTGACTCTACCCATCCTGAAATAAATCCTTTTCCCCAAGGAAAAGTAGATTTCTAACAATGCCCAACCACTTCGATACTGAGCATCTCTTCCAGACACACCACAGGGTCTGGTCAAAGCCTTTGGCCTCAGCTTCAGGGACACATAGCTGTCTGCAAGTGGGTGTTCAGTCAGCATCTCTTGATTTCCACTCCCCATGGGTCCTTGCTCTGTTTTTCCCCCAGTTTTCCACAGCATTAAAACATCACCTTCAATTATTCAATGGCTCAGACCTAAATCTGAGGAATCCTTGTCCTCCCTTACCACATATATCCAATCCAGGGGCAAGTCTGATCAGTTCCACCTCCAAAATGTATCTCAGGTCTTTTCTCCTGCCTCCCTCCCCAGTCCCACTTCCAGAGCTCAAGTCTAACCATTGTCCCTTGCAATAGCTTCCAAAGTGTTCTCTTCAGTTCTCCTCCCCCTTACAGCCCACTCTCCTTTCATCAGCTAGAGTGATATTTTTTTAAAAGAGGAAGATGGGCTCGTGATTTATCCCTCAGCCCTCTGCTCAAATCCTCCCTTAGCTTCCTGTAGCTCTTCACATAAAGCCCAGAGTGCTGATGCAACACACAGGCCTGGAATAACCTTACTCCAGCTCACTTCTCCAGCCCAATCCTGCAACACTCGCCTTGCTCACAAGGCTCCTTTCCGTGCTTTGCCCCTTTCTTTTCTTTGAATACAATGGGCCTGCCCAACCCCTAGAGGCTACACTTGCTGTTCCCTCTGCCTGGAATGTTCTTGCCTGGATTCTTTGTTCTTTGCATGACTGATTTATTCTTACCCCTCAGGTCTCAGTTCAAGTGCATCTGTTCACAGAGGCCACTGTATCTACAAGCCAGCCCCAGTTACAGCCTACCACCCTGTTTCCTCTGGGCCCTTATCTTAGTCTGAAATCATCTTTTTGGATGTTTGTTTACTTGCTCATTGTTGCCTTTCTCACTAGGATCTAAATTTCAGGAAAACAGGAATTTTGTTGGTCTGCTCTGCCATTGCTTTGTACCTGGCACAGAGTCTGTGTTCAATAGTTACTGATTGATTGAATAAATAACAACATATGAGGGGAGAAACCAGTGGCCCTCCTCTTCATTGCCTTCTCCCCACTCACTCAAGACTCTAGGTCTTAATTACTTGGCTCACATTTCCAGCAGGATAATAGATATTGCAGGATAATAGAAAATATTCTTTTGTGTATCTGTGTGTATGTGGTGAAGTGAAAGTTGCTCAGTCATGTCTGACTCTTTGCAACTGCAAGGACTATACAGTTCATGGAATTTTCCAGGCCAGAATACTGAAATGGGTAGCCTTTCCCTTCTCTGGGGGATCTTCCCAACCCAGGGATCGAACCCAGGTCTCCCGCATTGCAGGCAGATTCTTTACCAGCTGAGCCACAAGGGAAGCCCTATGAGCCACAAGGGAAGTGTATGTCATAAGAACAGATAGTAGGAGGTCTACCTGCTTAATGCATCTTTATTGTACAGGACAGTATTGTTAACTGTAAGTTAACAATATTGTACAGCAGCTCTCTAGAACCTACTCATCTTGTATAACCAAGACTCCATACCCTTTGAACAGCAATTCCCCTTCCCTCTCAGCCCTTGCAACCACCATTCCACTTGTTGCATCTTGAGTTTGACTATTGTAGATATCTCACATAAGTAGAATCACACAGTCTTTATTCCTCTGTGACTGCTGTATTTACTTAGCATAATGTTCTCAAAGTTTACCCATACTGTCCCATTTATGAAGGGACTTTTTGGAGTGTGCTGGGACCCATGTAGACTTTACTTCACAGCCAAGAGCAGCAGGAGTTAGAAAAGTAAGGATTCCAGCAATCCCACTCCTGGGAAAATACCTAGAGAAAATTCTAATTTGAAAAGATACATCCATCTCAGTATTTATAGAAACATTGCTTACAATAGCCAAGCGTGGAAGCAACCTAAGTGTCCATCGACAGATGAATGGATAACGATGATATGGTTATATAGACAGTGGAATATTACCCAGCCATGAAAAAGGATGAAATGATGCCATTTGCAGCTTCATGGAGGGACCTAGAGATTATCATTCTAAGTGAAGTAAGTCAGAGAAAGACAAATATAATATTACTTATATGTGAAATCTAAAAAAAAGATGCAAATGAACTTATTTAGAAAAATAGAAACACTCACAGACATAGAAAACAAACTTATGGTTACCAAAGGGAAAATGTCGAGAGGGATAAATCAGGAGTTTGGGATTAACATATACACACAACTGTATATAAAATAGGCAAACAACAGGAGTTACTGTACAGCATAGGGGACTGTATTCAATATCTTGTAATAAACTATAATGGAAAAGAAAACAAAAAGTGAGGATGTGTGAGAGGCACAAGAGCTCAGAGCAGCAATGGTCCCCATCAGCCTTTTATATCCTTTACTCCAAGGAAATTCCTTGACCTTTGAGTCTTGGTGTTCTTGATCTGAGATGGGATCAGTAACAGCTACCTCGCAGAGGTATTGTCAGGATCAAATGAGAGAACATTCTTGAAGCTGACTTGGTACAGAGAAACTCTACGGTCTTGGAGCAGGGACAGAGTTTTCAGATGCTGTCTTGGTGGGCATGTTGACCGATGTCACTTCAAAGGACAAAGACTGTCTAGAAGGGTGCAAGCTCCGTGGAGCAGAAACTTGGTCTTATCCTTGCTGTCTGCCCAGTGCCTAGAACAGTGAGTGGCACAGCATAGGCACTCAAAATCCAGGTGAAGTAGCCAGTGAAACCCAAGTGTTGTTACTTGTTATTAGCCAAAAATGAGAGAGATAAAACAAAGCAGTCTGGGTTAATACTGCTGAAATCCTTTGCTCTCAGTTATAACAAAAGAAAAAAAGAAAAAGGTGTAACTGAGTATAGTCAGGACAGTAATGAAATAGCTTGAACTTGTTTGGAGCTAATACAGGATTTAGCACTTAGGAACCTTGTTCTTCTGGACTGTTATTTTGCCCCTCTCTCATCTCTCTCCCGTTTGGACTCAATATATTTCCCAGCAGCAAGCCTTCCATATTACTTTTCTACCATGCTTCACTTCCCTCAGACAGACTCTGGGATTAACTTGGGCAATCCGTTCTGTTCAGATGAGGGAACTCTTCATTTGGGCTGATGAATGTGGAAACACAAGTAAATTATTCACTCGGAATCAGTCACTCTTTGTCACCATGATGAGAATGCAACAGCCTCTCCCCCTCCCGCCCTGGTGCCTGGCGCCTAGTAGTGGGGCCACTCCAAAATTGTTCAGTCCTGAGAACTGCCACTCTCCTTCTCAGCCAGTTCCCAAAGTGAAGTGATTCATGTTTCACGGGAGCCATCTCCAGGTCTGGACATAGCCCCAGGCACAAACCAGGGGCCACACTGACTTGGGAGGCGAGTCTGCACTTTCTCAGTGAGGTTCACGTATGAAGTCACAAACTTCTGCCCATGATGTTTCTTCTGCAAGAAAAACTTCCCCAACCCTTCTCTTTTTCTCCCCCCTTTGGCTTATCTATTCCTCAAGATTTTGCATGGTTACCTGATTTCACAGAGTCAGGGATCCTCTCCCTGACTCTCATGCTGGCCCCTTCTACAGCCCTTAACTCACTATCTTCCACTCTACACCGAGCTCCCCCATGGCGGGGACTTGTCTTATTCCTCTTTGATCTCCTGGGTCTAAAACAAGACTGATCACACAAGCATCAGTGAATTGTGGCGGGCAGGGGTGGGGGTGGGGGCGGGGTTGAAAAAAGGAAACAACTTTCTGGTGATCACACATCTGAGAAGTGATAGAGCCAGGTATATGAGTTAACTTGGAAGTATAACAAACTCCCTATCTCCAGGATAAAACAACATCCATTTACTTTACAATCACGTTGCATGTCAGCAGCTGCAAGACAGCTGTGTATTTGCTCTATGGATCCACTTATTCTGGGACCCAAGTGAAAGAAGCCTCCTCTGTGTGGGCCACACTCATTCTCAGTGCAGAAGTGATGAACAAGAGGTTAACACAAACCACACACTTAGAGCTTTTGCTCAGGCATATTATATGTCAAGGTTGCTTATATTACATTGGCCAAAACAATGGCAAAGCCCAAAGTAGGTGGATGGGGGAGATATTCAGCTCTCCTTCAGGGAATCTTTAAGTGGAATGAAATGGCCTACCACACCAGGACTATATGACTCCTAAGTGACTTGTCTTTGCTTTGCACCTGCCTTCTAGCTTAGAAGACCCTCCCTAGGCTTAACCCTTAGAAAATAAGGAAAAGTGAGGGATCCAGATATAGAGAGGGAAACGTATAAAAGAATCCTCATGACATCTTTCTGAAAAAGCTATTTTTGTTCTCCATCCTGATGAAAAATTGGCGATATTTACACCATCATGGCCCAAGTAGAATCAAAACTTCATAACTGAGTTCACTTTTGCAATCCTCTCATGTTTCATGGAATCATACATTATCTTACTCCTCTGAGAATCATGTCCTTAAAACACAATGCTTATAGAAATAATGGGAAACACAAGCAACATAAACTCATCTATTCCCAAGTCTACATTTATGAGCCTCAAATCTAAAGCAATATCAGAAAAAGCTGTACTGAGTGAGCACCTACAATTCAAGCCAAGATTATGAAACTATTTCCCAACTGAGAGATGACACATCTCAGGAATATGGGCCTGATTTTCCCTCTTCTCTCAATGTCCTGCTTGTTCATATCCCCTGTGGTATCTGGGTGCCTTTTTGATTTCCCAAGGAACTGGGGGAAAGAAGAAAGTGACAGAAGGACTAATGCTTGTTTGCAAACTAGACTCTGATTAGTGATCAGTTCAGTTCAGTCACTCAGTCGTGTCTGACTCTTTGTGACCCTATGGACTGCAGCACACCATTCTTCTCTGCCCATCACCAACTCCCAGAGCTTATTCAAACTCATGTCCATAGCGTCGGTGATGCCATTTAACCATCTCATCCTTGGTAATCCCCTTCTTCTCCTGTCTTCAATCTTTCTCAACATCAGGGTCTTTTCTAGAACTAACACCCCCAAAAGATGTCCTTTTCTTTATAGGGGACTGGAATGCAAAGGTAGGAAGTCAAGAAACACCTGGAGCAGCAAGCAAATTTGGCCTTGGAGTACAGAATGAAGCAGGGCAAAGGCTATTAGAGTTTTGCCAAGAGAATGCACTGGTCATAGTAAACACCCTCTTCCAACAACACAAGAGAAGACTCTACACATGGACATCACCAGATGGTCAATACCAAAATCAGATTGATTATATCTTTGCAGCCAAAGATGGAGAAGCTCTATCCAGTCAGCAAAAACAAGACTGGGAGCTGACCATGGCTCCTTATTGCCAAATTCAGACTGAAATTGAAGAAAGTAGGGAAATCCCCATTAGACCATTCAGGTATGACCAAAATCAAATCCCTTACGATTATGCAGTAGGAGTGACAAATAGATTCAAGGGACTAGATCTGATAGATAGAGTGCTAGATGAGCTATGGATGGAGGTTCGTGACATTGTATGGGAGACAGGGATCAAGACCATCCCCCACAAAAAGAATTGCAAACAAGCAAAATGGCTGTCTGAGGAGGCCTTACAAATAGCTGAGAAAAGAAGAGAAGTGAAAAGCAAAGTAGAAAAGGAAAGATATACCTATTTGAATGCAGAGTTCCAAAGAATAGCAAGGAGAGATAAGAAAGCCTTCCTCAGTGATCAATGAAAAGAAAGAGGAAAACAATAGAATGGGAAAGACTACAGATCTTTTCAAGAAAATTAGAGATACCAAGGGAACATTTCATGCAAAGATGGGCTCAATAAAGGACAGAAATGGTACGGACCTAACAGAAGCAGAAGATATCAAGAACAGGTGGCAAGAAGAACTATACAAAAAATGATCTTCATGACCCAGACAATCACGATGATATGATCACTCACCTAGAGCCAGACATCCTAGATGCGAAGTCAAGTGGGCTTTAGGAAGCATCCCTATGAACATAGGTAGGTGATGCAATTCCAGTTGAGTTATTTCAAATCCTAAAAGATGATGCTGTGAAAATGCTGCACTCAATATGCCAGCAAATTTGGAAAACTCAGCAGTGGCCACAAGACTGGAAAAGGTCAGTTTTCATTGCAATTCCAAAGAAAGGCAATGTCAAAGAATGTCCAACCTACCACACAGTTGCACTCATCTCACACACTAGTAAAGTAATGCTCAAAATTCTCCAAGCCAGGCTTTAGCAATACTTGTACCATGAACTTCCAGATGTTCAAGCTGGTTTTAGAAAAGAGAGAGGAACCAGAGATCAAACTGCCAACATATGCTGGATCATCGAAAAAGCAAGAGAGTTCTAGAAAAACATCTACTTCTGCTTTACTGACTATGCCAAAGACTTTGACTGTGTGGATCATAACAAACTATAGAAAATTCTGAAAGAGATGGGAATACCAGACCACCTGATCTGCCTCTTGAGAAACCTGTATGCAGGTCCAGAAGCAACAGTTAGAACTGGACATGGAGCAACAGACTGGTTCCAAATAAGGAAAGGAGTCCGTCAAGTCTGTATATTGTCACTCTGCTTATTTAACTTATATGCAGGGTACATCATGAGAAATGCTGGGCTGGAGGAAGCACAAGCTGGAATCAAGATTGCCAGGAGAAATATCAATACCCTCAGATATGCAGATGACACCACCCTTATGGCAGAAAGTGAAGAAGAACTAAAGCGACTCCTGATGAAAGTGAAAGAGGAGAGTGAAAAGGTTGGCTTAAAGCTCAACATTCAGAAAATGAAGATCATGGCATCTGGTCCCATCACTTCTTGGGAAATAGATGGGCAAACAGTGGAAACAGTGACAGACTTTAAGAACAGGTGGCAAGAAGAACTATACAAAAAATGATCTTCATGACCCAGATAATCACAATGATATGATCACTCACCTAGAGCCAGACATCCTAGATGCAAAGTCAAGTGTGCTTTAGGAAGCAGGGGGCTTCCAAAATCACTGCAGATAGTGATTGCAGCCATGAAATTAAAAGATGCTTACTTCATGGAATAAAAGTTATGACCAACCTAGACAGCATATTAAAAAGCAGAGACATTACTTTGCCAACAAAGGTCCATCTAGTTAAGGCTATGGCTTTTCCAGTAGTCATGTATAGATGTGAGTGTTGGACTATAAAGAAAGCTGAGCACCAAAGAATTGATGGCTTTGAACTGTGGTGTTGGAGAATACTCTTGAGAGTCCCTTGGACTGCAAGAAGATCCAAACGGTCTATCCTAAAAGAAATCAGTCCTGAATATTCATTGGAAGGACTGATGTTGAAGCTGAAACTCCAATACTTTGGCTTCCTGATGTGAAGAACTGACTCATTTGAAAAGACCCTGATGCTGGGAAAGATTGAAGGCGAGATGAGAAGGGTCTGCCTACAATGCGGGAGACCCGGGTTCCACCCCTGGATTGGGAAGATCTCCTGGAGAAGGAAATGGCAACCCACTCCAGTGTTCTTGCCTGGAAAATCCCATGGACGGAGGAGCCTGTTTACAGTCTACAGACTACAGTCCGTGGGGTCGCAAAGAGTCGGACACGGCTGAGCGACTTCACTTTCACGTTCACTCACTGTGAATGAAGGACTGTTATAAAAAATATTCTCCTTGTTCATTGACTTTCCTCATGAACAATGCAAAAGAGTAACCCTTCTTTTCCAAATTTCCAATTCAGTGCTGAGAGGGTCACATAAAGATTTTGGGACCAGAGTGACTGGTATCCCTAAAGTCCAGTGAACAGTTTTGTTTAGGCCATTGATATAATTGACCTGGACTCAAATTCTAGCTAAAAGTCATACAATTCTTTGCGCTTGTTTCCTCACCTGTAAAATGGGTATATTAATTTGATCTTGATAGGTTGCTGTGAGGATGGAATAGATTAGATCATGTATGTAAAAAAGCAGGCCAGGCATTATAAAATATTCAGTAAGTTTTAACTTCCTTTCAAAGTCCTATCTACTTTACAGTCTCACAGAACATGAATACTGGGTACATGTAATAATTATACAGAGAGACTATTAGCTAACAGATATGAGTGGCAGTCTCTCAAAGAGATAATGGACAACTTGTTAGGTCCCTCTGTTTTAGGGAAGGGATGTCCGGTTGCCATGGCCACCATGCCCTGTGATGCGGCTTCCTGTGGACAGTCTAGTCCTGCTTGGGCTGTGAATATGTTTTCTTATTTATTGTTTGTGTTTTTACTTCTTACCATTGTACTTTGTTTTATGCAGTTGACTGGGCAGATGCTGTCCCATTTTACAGATACAGAAAGGTAAGGCTCAGGTGTTCTAGTTCTAGGACTCTTGGTTTAAAAAGCCAAAAACCACTCAGGCTAGCTCTGGTTGGACAATCTAGTGGGCTGGAGAGTCCTGGCCCCAGAGTTCAGCTCCTCCTTGCAGGGACAGAAACTGGCCAGTTGGAGACCAAGCTTGCTCTGTCTCTAGGCAGTGTCATAGTCCTCTCATGTCTTTCTCTCTCTGAGCATTCAGCTTGCAGTCAGCCCAAAATGACCACCACCCTGCCCCTGCCCCTTGTCCTTTGAACTTACCAGCTCCCATAGGCCAAGGCTGAGCCTTTCTCCTTGTGTGAGGTTCTTTCCTGCCTATGGGGATAGAATGCCAGGGAGAAGACCCTACCGTATATACTGCACCTCTTTTATGGGTTTTCTGCCTCTGGCCTTTTTTCATAGCAGAATTGAAGAGTGGCAATATGCAAAGTAACAGTAATTTAGAATTTCCCAGAATTATAAAGAAACATATTAACATGTCGGTAAACCCGAGTAAATATTGGCTGTACAAATCGTTATAATAAAGTCTAATTTGGGGTGTTAGAAAACACTGAACAACAGTAGCTTTTAGTTAGGAGATTAATTATAATTAAAACGAAATGTTGTTAACATTTTTGAATCATTTTGGTGGAAAGCATATATTTAATTTAGTCCATTAAAGATGCACAATATAATTTCTAACATAACACTAAAAGAACAAAAATAAACTCCATATTTCATTGTTCAGTCACTAAGTCATGTCTGACTCTTTGCGATTCCATGGACTACAGCATGCGAGACTTCCCTGTCCTTCACTATTCGAATAACTTTCAATCCAGAAGAAGGCAAAAGAGCAGAACTGAGTGGGAGAAGACAAAAGGACAAGACCAATGTAAAGTGCAAAATGGTAAAATAAGTCCAACTCTACCTGTGATCCAAACATAAAATGACTGAATCTTCCAGTTAAAATTAAAAAGTTACCAGAATTTTTAAAATATTACCAGAGTAATAAAAGCTTACCAGAAAAAATAATGTCTTATATACTATAATTAAGACAAAAAGTATATAGAGGTAAACAAAGATTAAAGTGTAAAGATGGGAAAAGGTACATCATTTAAATACTAAATGAATGCTCCTGCTCTATTAGTATTACCTAATTAAATAGACTTTAAAATGAAAAGTATTACTAGAGATCATAGGAGTCACTGCTGCTGCTGCTGCTCAGTCGCTTCAGTCGTGTCCGAATCTGTGCAACCCCATAGACGGCAGCCCACCAGGCTCCCCCATCCTTGGGATTCTCCAGGCAAGAACACTGGAGTGGGTTGCCATTTTCTTCTCCAATGCATGAAAGTGGAAAGTGAAAGTGAAGTCGCTCAGTCATGTCCGACTCTTAGCAACCCCATGGACTGCAGCCTACCAGGCTCCTCCGTCCATGGGATTTTCCAGGCAAGAGTACTGGAGTGGGTTGCCATTGCCTTCTCCGATAGGAGTCACTACATATTGGTAAAAATTCAATTCACTAGGGAGATTTAACTATTTTAAATTTGCATGTAATATAATGATATTACTTCAAAATAAATGAAACAAGAACCAGTGGAACCACAAGGAGAGCTGATAAATGTCTTCATAATGGGATATTTTAAAATATTCTTGTATTGTAGTAACAATGTTCAAAGTAAGAAAAAATTCAGTAAGGAAATAGAAAATGTAAATGTGAAATCTAAAAGTTTGGTATAATTGAAATCTATATCAACGGTTGGAGAATAATAATCTTCCCTTATAAATAAAGAACACTAAAAAAAAAATCTGAATGAATTTCAAACAATTTGTATTGCATAGACTATGTTTAGTGACCAAAATGCAATTAAGTTAGATAACAATAACAAATGCATAACTAGAAAACCATTTGAATACCAAAAATCACATGTCTAAATAACCCATATATCAAAAGTAGAACATAATGGGAATTAGAAAATACTCAGAACATAATAATATTGAAAATATAACATATAAAAACTTGTGGGATGCAGCAAAAATGGTACTTTTAGGAAAATCTATAGTAAAATGCTTATATTCATAAAGGTTGAAAATTATGAACTATGCTTTCTCCAACTTTGTTAATTAGAATAAACTGAAAGACAGTAAAAAGGAGGAAATAATGAGAAGAACAAAGTTACTAAAATTAGAAATATGTGCACTAGAGATAATCAGGAGAGTCCAAAGTAAATGCTTAAAAAAGACTAAAATGATCAAATATCTGCTAGGGTTTTTCAGTTCACCTCAGTCACTCAGTCGTGTCCGACTCTTTGTAACCCCATGAATCACAGCACACCAGGCCTCCCTGTCCATCACCAACTCCCGGAGTTCACTCAAACTCATGTCCATCGAGTCGGTGATGCCATCCAGCCATCTCATCATCTGCAGAGGAATATTCAGTTCAGTTCAGTTCAGTCCAGTCGCTCAGTCATGTTTCCCATGAACCGCAGCATACCAGGCCTCCCTGTCCATCACCAACTCCTGGACTTTACCCAAACTCATGTCCATTGCGTCGGTGATGGCATCCAGCCATCTCATCCTCTGTAGATGAATATTCAGTTCAGTTCAGTCGCTCAGTCGTATCCAACTCTTTTCGACCCCATGAATTGCAGCACGCCAAGCCTCCCTGTCCATCACCAACTCCTGGAGTTCACCCAAACTCATGTCCATCTAGTCAGTGATGCCATCCAGCTATCTCACGGTCTATCATCCCCTTCTCTTCCTGACCCCAATCCCTCCTAGCATCAGGGTCTTTTCCAATGAGTCAACTCTTCGCATGAGGTGGCCAAAGTATTGGAGTTTCAGCTTTAGCATCATTTCTTCCAATGAACACCCAGGACTAATCTCCTTTAGAATGGACTGGTTGGATCTTGTTGCAGTCCAACAAAAGCATCAGTTCCTCGGTGCTCAGCTTTCTTCACAGTCCAACTCTCATGAACACTGGAAAAACCATAGCCTTAACTAGATGGACTTTTGTTGGCAAAGTAAATCTCTGTTTTTCAATATGCTATCTAGGTTGGTTATAACTTTCCTTCCAAGGAGTAAGTGTCTTTTAATTTCATGGCTGCAATCACCATCTGCAGTGATTTTGGAGCCCCAAAAATAAAGTCTGACACTGTTTCCACTGTTTCCCCATCTATTTGCCATGAAGTGATGGGACCAGATGCCATGGTCTTCGTTTTCTGAATGTTGAGCTTTAAGCCAACTTTTTCACTCTCCTCTTTCACTTTCATTAAGAGGCTCTTTAGTTCCTCTTCACTTTCTGCCATCAGGGTGGTGTCATCTGCATATCTCAGGTTATTGATATTTCTCCTGGCAATCTTGATTCCAGCTTGTGCTTCATCCAGCCCAACATTTCTCATGATGTACTATGCATATAAGTTAAATAAGCAGGGTAACAATATACAGCCTTGACGTACTCCTTTTCCTATTTGGAACCAGTCTGTTGTTCCATGTCCAATTCTAACCGTTGCTTCCTGACCTGCATATAGGTTTCTAAAGAGGCAGGTCAGGTGGTCTGGTATTCCCATCTCTCTCAGAATTTTCCACAGTTTATTGTGGTCCACACAGTCAAAGGCTTTGGTATAGGCAATAAAGCAGAAATAGATGTTTTTTTGGAACTCTCTTGCTTTTTCGATGATCCAGTGGATGTTGGCAATTTGATCTCTGGTTCCTCTGCCTTTCCTAAAACCAGCTTGAATATTTGGAAGTTCATGGTTCACATACTGCTGAAGCCTGACTTGCAGAATTTTGAGCATTACTTTACTAGCGTGTGAGATGAGTGCAATTGTGCAGTAGTTTGAACCTTCTTTGGGATTGCCTTTCTTTGGGATTGAAATGAAAACTGACCTTTTCCAGTCCTGTGGCCACTGCTGAGTTTTCCAAATTTGCTGGCATATTGAGTGCAGCACTTTCACAGAATCATCTTTTAGGAGTTATTTCAACTGGAGTTATTTCAATTATTTTAGTTGAAATAGCTCAACTGGAATTCCATCACCTCCACTAGCTTTGTTCATAGTGATGCTTCCTAAGGCCTAGTTGACTTCACATTCCAGGGTGTCTGGCTCACACCATCATGATCATCTTGGTCGTGATGATCTTTTTTGTACAGTTCTGTGTATTCTTGCCACCTCTTCTTAATATCTTAGGCTTCTATTATTAGGTCCATATCATTTCTGTCCTTTATTGAGCCCATCTTTGCATGAAATGTTCCCTTGGTATCTCTAATTTTCTTGAATATATCTGTAGTATTTTCCATTCTATTGTTTTCCTCTATTTGTTTGCACTGATCACTGAGGAAGGCTTTTGTATCTCTCCTTGCTATTCTTTGGAACTCTGCATTCAAATAGGTATATCTTTCGTTTTCTCCAATGCTTTTCACTTCTCTTCTTTTCTCAGCTATTTGTAAGGCCTCCTCAGACAGCCATTTTGCTTTTTTGCATTTCTTTTTCTTGGGGATGGTCTTGATGCCTGCCTCCTATACAATGTCATGAATCTCCATCCATAGTTCATCAGGCACTCTGTCAGATCTAGTCCCTTAAATATATTTCTCACTCCCACTATATAGTCGTAAGGGACTTGATTTAGGTCATACCTGCATGGTCTAGTGGTTTTCCCTACTTTCTTCAATTTAAGTCTGGATTTGGCTATAAGAAGTTCATGATCTGAGCCAGTCAGCTCCCAGTCTTGTTTTTGCTGACTGTATAGAGCTTCTCCATCTTTGGCTGCAAAGAATATAATCAATCTGATTTCGGTGTTGGCCATCTGGTGGTGTCCATGTGTAGAGTCTTCTTTTGTGTTGTTGGAAGAGGGTGTTTGCTATGACCAGTGTGTTCTCTCAGCAAAACTCTATTAGCCTTTGCCCTGCTTTGTTCTGTTCTCCAAGGCCAAATTTGCCTGTTATTCCAGGTGTGTCTTGACTTCGTACTTTTGCGTTCCAGTCCCCCATAATGAAAAGGACATCTTTTTGGGGGTGTTAGTTCTAAAGGGTCTTCATAGAACCATTCAACTTCAGTTTCTTAAGCATTACTGGTCGGGGCATAGGCTTGGATTACTGTGATATGGAATGGTTTGCCTTGGAAACGAACAGAGATCATTCTGTCGTTTTTGAGTTGACATCCAGGTACTGCATTTTGGACTCTTTTGTTGACCATGATGGCTACTCCATTTCTTCTAAGGGATTCTTGCCCAGAGTAGTAAATACAATGGTCATCTGAGTTAAATTCACTCATTCCAGTCCATTTTAGGTCGCTGATTCCTAGAATGTTGACGTTCACTCTTGCCATCTCCTGTTTGACCACTTCCAGTTTGCCTTGATTCATGGACCTGACATTCCAGGTTCCTATGCAATATTGCTCTTTACAGCATCGGACCTTGCTTCTATCACCACATCCACAGCTGGGTGTTGTTTTTGCTTTGGCTCTGGCTCTTCATTCTTTCTGGAGTTATTTCTCCACTGATCTCCAGTAGCATACTGGGCACCAACTGACCTGGGGAGTTCATCTTTCAGTGTCCTATCTTTTTGCCTTTTCATACTGTTCATGGGGTTCTCAAGGCAAGAATACTGAAGTGGTTTGCCATTCTCTTCTCCAATGGACCACATTTTGTCAGAACTCTTCACCATGACCCGTCCATCTTGGGTGCCCCTACATGGCATGGCTTAGTTTCACTGACCTAGACAAGGCTATGGTCCATGTGATTAGATTGGTTAGTTTTATACAATTGTTGTTTCAGTCTGTCTGCCCTCTGATGCCCTCTCTCAGCACTTACCATGTTACTGGGGCTTCTCTTACCCTGGATGTGGGGTATCTCCTCTCAGCCACTCGCCACTCCATGGCACAGCCACTGCTCAAATTCTCCAAGCCAGGCTTCACCAATACATGAACCATGTACTTCCAGATGTTCAAGCTGGTTTTAGAAAAGGCAGAGGAAACAGAGATCAAATTGCCAACATCCACTGGATCATCAAAAAAACAAGAGAATTCCAGAAAAACATCTATTTCTGCTCTATTGACTATGTCAAATCCTTTGACTGTATGGATCACAATAAACTGTGTAAAATTCTGAAAGAGATGGGAATACGAGACCACCTGACCTGCCTCTTGAGAAATTTGTATGCAGGGCAGGAAGCAACAGTTAGAGCTGGACATGGAACCACAGACTGGTTCAAAATAGGAAAAAGAGTATGTCAAGGCTGTATATTGTCATTCTGCTTATCTAATTTATATGCAGAGTACATCATGTGAAATGCTGGGCTGGATGAAGCACAGCTGGAATCAAGATTGCTGGGAGAAATATCAATAACCTGAGATATGCAGATGACACCACCCTGATGGCAGAAAGTGAAGTAAAGAACCTCTTGATGAAAGTGAAAGAAGAGAGTGAAAAAGTTGGCTTAAAACTCTACATTCAGAAAACTAAGATCATGGCATCCGGTCCCACTACTTTGTGGCAAATAGATGCGGTAACAGTGACAGACTTTATTTTGGGGGCTCCAAAATCACTGCAGATGGTGATTGCAGCCATGAAATTAAAAGACACCTACTCCTTGGAAGGAAAGCTATGACCAACCTAGACAGCATATTAAAAAGCAGAGACACTACTTTGTCAACAAAGGTCCATCTGGTCAAAACTATGGTTTTTCCAGTAGTCATGTATGGATGTGAGAATTGGACTATAAAGAAAGCTGAGTGCTGAAGAATTGATGCTTTTGAACTGTGATGTTGGAAAAGACTCTTGAGAGTCCTTTGAACTGCAAGGAGATCCAACCAGTCCATCCTAAAGGAGATCAGTCCTGAGTGTTCATTGGAAAGACTGATGTTGAAGCTGAAACTCCAATACTTTGGCCACCTGATGCGAAGAGCTGGCTCATTTGAAAAGACCCCGATGCTGGGAAAGATTGAAGGCAGGAGGAGAAGGGGACAACAGAGGATGAGGTGACTGGATGACATCACCGACTCAATGGACATGAGTTTGGGTAAACTCCGGGAGTTGGTGATGGACAGGGAAGCCTGGCATGCTGCAGTCCATGGGGTCACAAAGAGTCAGACAGGACTGAGTCACTGAACTGAACTGAGCACATGCAAAATATATTCACCCCATCTCCAAAAGTTTTATCCCATTCCACAATCTAAATCTAAACTCTCATCTAAATATCATCTAAATCAGTTGTGGCTGAAACTTAAGATTTAATTCATCCTGGTACATAATTCCTCTCCATCTGTGAACCTACTTGTTACTGCTGCCGTTTGGTCCTTCAGTCGTGTCCAAGCATCTGGTTCCAAACTACAATGGGGGCACAGACGTCAGCTAGATATTTTCATTCCAAAAGGGTAAAATTGAAAGGAAAAACATAGGATCATGGGTCCCAATCAAGTCTTAACACCAGTAGGGAAAATTCCATTAAATTTCTTGACTTGAGACTAGTCAACAATCCTGTTTGGCCTGGTGCTTTGCCCTTCAGACCCAACCTCAGTCCTGGGTGGCAGCTCTGTTCAGCCTTGAGACTTAGATGAGAACAGCGGCAACCTCACCAGTCTCAGCATGTGTGGATCTTCCCTTGAAATAAATCTTTCATTTCATCCTATCACTTGTCTCGCTTTCAGACCAGGCTGGCAGTGTTTCCATTGATGTAAAATTCTCAGAACTTGTGTTAGTCTCACATGAAATCCATGAATGATCAAATCATTAGACTAACGGACTTCACATATCCTTCCCGAATAACTGCATTCCTGGATTCTGATGAGATGATGAGTCACATGTCTAGTCTCTTTTGCCAATGGTTTTCTAGCCACACCCTTATCTTCATTTCTAGAACATGCTATCTGGATAGGCTGAGATTCTTCCCAACTGTCAAGTGCTGGTTTATTGTTGCCTATAAGTTATTTATTCAATGTATTTCTCTCCTCGAATATCAAGGAGACATCCTGCTGCACCTTCTGCACTTGGCTTAGAAATCACCTCAGCTACCTATCCAGGTTTATTACCTAGAAGTGCTTTGTTGCATCCAACAAGGCATAGTTTAGCCAAATCCTTTACCTTTCCTCTAATTTTCAATAATATGACCCTCATTTCTGTTTTAGACTTCACCCAAAGCATCTTTAATGTTCATATTTCTAGCAAAATTCTATTTATGATGCTATATGTATTCTTTAAGACAATAGATTGTTTCTCTTCAGCTTTCCTGTTTTGTTTCTGAGCTCTCAGGAAAATCTATCTATCTATCTATCTATCTATCTATCTATCTATCTATCTAGTCTCCTTAAGTCAATCAGCCCACGAGGTCTTGTGCTATGTACTACTTGAATCAGATGTAATAAGTTGAAGAAGTAAATTGCAAATTCCAGGGCATCCACTAAAAAATCAATAAAAACATAGATGTATAGTTAATAAGTCAAAGTGGAACAGTTTTCTAAAAACTCAATATAAAAGAATGTAGGAAAAGGTGAGAAAGAAATAAACAACAGATGGGACAAATACAAAACAAATTGCAAGATGGTAAATTGAAACACCACTATACTGATAATTAAATTAAGTGTGAATAGTCTAGTCACCCTAATTATAAGACAGAAAGTGTCAGACTGGATTTAGAAAGCAAATTCTAGAGTGATATCAGCAAGATGGAGGAGTAGGAGGTCCCAGCCCTTGTCTCTCCACAGAAATGCCGATTTAATTAGCCATCCACAGGTGAAAATACCTTTATGAGAGCTCTGGAATCCAGATGAGAGATTATAGCACCCCTGTGAAACACAGAATGAGAAAAGATGATTGAAAGGGGTAAAAACGATTTCAGTTCACCCACATCACCTCTCCCCCAACATCGTACAGAGAAGCACCAAGAGAGATCCCCTTGACTCAAGAGTCCTCCCATGGGGAAAATCGGTAGCAAGTCACACGTGGAGCCCTGTGCCTGTCCTACCTACCTATAGACCCCATTTATGGGCCCACCTTCCCTATGGACTCTGTCATCTGGCCCACCCAGAATCTCTGGCTATGCTGACTGCTAAACAGCTTTCCTTGCTGACACCATTGTGTAAAGACTGAAAGAGACTGCTGCCTCTTCAAATGAGCAAAATCCAACAGAAGACACAGGAATCGTGAAAATCAGGGAACCATGACACCACCAAAGGGGAAAAGTAAAGCATCAGTAATTGACCCTAAAGAAATGGATATCTATCACTGACTGATAATGAATTCAAAGTAATTATCTTGAAGCTCAATGAACTACAGGAAACACAGACAACTAAGTAAAACTAGGAGAGCAATACGTGCACAAAATGAGAAGTTCAAAGAGGAGATCAAAATCACTAAAGAAATGAAACAGAAATTTTGATTTCTGAATAATATAATGACTAAACTGAAGTTCAGTCAAGAGTTTCAACAGTATACTTTATCAAGTAGAAGGAAGAATCAGTGAATTTCAAGACAAGTCATTTGAAATTATCCAGTGAGAAGAAAAGCCTATGAGGACACCCTCAAGAAAACCATTATATGCATTGTGGAATTCCCAGAAGGAAAAGAGAAAAAGAGAGGGTCAGTGGCAGATTCATGTCAATGTATGACAAAACCAATACAATACTGTAAAGTAAAAAAAGAAAAAGAAAAAAAAAAGATGAAACTTTCAAAAAAAAAAAAAAAAGAAAGAAAGAAAGCTTATTTAGAGAAACAGTGGCTGAAACCTTCCCAAATCTGGGGAGGGAAATGGACATCCAGGCCCATGAAACCTAATGACTCCAAATAGGTTGAACCTAAAGAAGTCTACACCAAGATGTATTATAATTGAAATGTCAACAGTCAAAATTAAAGGGAGAACTTTGAATGCAGCAAGAGAAAAGCAACTTATCATATACAGAGGGCTCCCCTCCATAAGACAATTGGCATATTTCTCAGAAGAAAACTTCCAGATCAGAAAAAAATAGGATGATGTATTGTGTTAAAAGAAAAATTTGCAAAATCAGAAGGCTCAACTCAGCAAAACTGTCTCTTTTTTTTTTCTCACAGGGTGGAAAAGGTATTGTGTTAATACACATTCTTCTCAAGAGCATATGGAATATTCTACAGGATCGATTACATGCTATGTCACAAAAGAAGGCTTAACAAATTTAGGAAGATTGAGAGCATTCTAAACATCTTTCATAACCACGATGGTATAAAACTAGAAATCAGTAACAAAAAAAAGAAAAAAACTCACAGATATATGAAAAGTAAATAACAAACCATTGAGCAACCATTGTGCTAATGAGAAGTCAGAAAGAAAATTAGAAAAATATCTTGAGACAAATGAAAATGAACACACAACATACCAAAACTTGTAGGTTACAAAAAAGGAATGCTAAGAATATTTATAGTAATAAAAACTTATATTCACAAAGAAGAAAGATCTCAAATCAGCAGCAACTTTATACTGCAAGGAACTATAAAAATAAAACCAAAGTAAGTCCAAAGTAACACAAGAAGGAACTAATTAAGATTAGTGCAGAAATAAATGAAATATAAAATAGAAAAACAATGGAAAAAATGACAAAACTGAGAGCTGTGTTTTGAAAAGATAAAATCAACAAACCTAAGAAAGAAAGAACACTCAAATAAATAAAATCAGAAATGAAAGCAAAACTTAAACTGACACTACAGAAATACAAAGGTTTAAGGAGGTAAAAACCTGTACTTCAAAAACAAACCTCATAGAAAGGGAGATTGGATTTGTGGTACTGAAGGTAGGAGATGGGACAAGGGAGAATTGGATAAAGGCAGTTTAAAGGTACAAACTTCCAGCTATAAGATAATAAGTACTACATATGCAATGTCAATATGATAAATATAATTGACACTGCTGTATGTTATATATGAAAATTGTAAAGAGAGTATATCCTAAGAGTTCTCATCATAAGGAAAATTTTTCTTTTATTTCTTTAATTTTGTATCTATATGAGATGATGGTTGCTCACCAAACTTATTGTGATAATCATTACATGGTGTATAAAAGTCACATGACTACGCTATACACCTTAAATGTATACAATGCTGTATGTGAATTTTGTCTCAATAAAACTGGAAGAAACTAAAACTAATGAAAGAGATTAAAACAGACCCAAATAAATGGAAAGAAGTTCTACCATGTTCATGAATTAATATTGTTAAAGTATTTGTACTGTCTGAAGTGATCAACATATTTATTGAAATCTCTATCAAAATTTCATTGACATTTTTTACAGGAATAGAAAAAACAATCCTAAAACTCATATAGAACCACAAAAGACCCTGAATAGCCAAAGCAATTTTGAGAGAGAACAGAGTTGCGACCACTGCATTTCCTGATGTCAAAATACTACAAACTTACAGTGATCAAAACACTATGGTACTGGCAATAAAACAGACATGGAGATGAACAAACACAGCAGCAAGCCCAGAAATAAATCCATGCATGTACAACTGATCTTTGACAAGGGTATCAAGAATACACAATGGGGAAAGAATAGTCTTTACAATAAATAGTGTTGGGAAAACTGGATGTCCACAAGCAAAAGAATAAAATGTGATCCTTATCTTATACCAAACACAAAAATTAATTCAAAGTGATTAAATACTTAATTGTAAACCCGAAACCATAAGATTTATAGAAGAAAACAGAAAAAGTTTCTTGATATTGGTCTTGATATAGGTCAATGATTTCTTGGTAATTACACTAACAGTATAGGCAACAAAAGCAAAAATAGATAAATGGGACTATATCAAATTAAAATGCTTCTATACAGCAATGGAAACAATCAACAAAATGAAAAGGCAAGCTGTGAAATGGGAGGAAATATTTGTAAACTATACATCTGATAAAGAGTTAATATTCAAAATATATAAGGAATGTATACAACTAAATAGAAAAAAACAAATAACCCAATTTTAAAATCAGCAAAGGAACTAAAGAGACATTTCTTGAAAGGTGACAGATATATGTGAAAATGTGCTAAAAATCACTAATCATCAAAGAAATACAAATGAAAACTACACTGTGATATCATCTTATACCTTGTGTGGTTAGGATGGCTATTATATTAAAAAAAGATAAGTATTAAATGCAGTTGAATTGTAAAGTAAAATAAAGTAAAATTAAAAAGAGAGAGAGAGAAAATAGTAAAAAAGCCAAATACCAAAACCAGATTTAAAATACCTGTATATTAAAACAGTTGGACATAAATAAAAATAATAATAAAAAAATAAATGCAGTTGATAAAATACAAATTGGTGCAACCACCATGGCAAACAGTATGGACACTTTTTGAAAAAGTAAAAATAGAAATACCACATGATCTAGCAAGCCCATATATGGGTATTTTTCCAAAAGGATATATATAAAATGGAATATTACTTAGTCATTAAATAGAAGGAAATAATGTCATTTACAGCAACATGGATGGACATGGAGATTACCAGACTAAGTGAAGTATGTCAGGTAAAGACAAATATCATATAATATTGCTTATATGTACAGTCTTAAAAAAATACAAATGAACTTATTTACAAAACAGAAACAAACCCCACAAACTTATGGTTACCATGAAGAAAAGGTGGAGGAGAGGGAAAGAATGAGATTTGTGGACTGACATGAACACACTGCTGTATTTAAAGTCGACAACCAACAAAGACCTGCTGTATATCACAGGGAACTCTGCTCAATATACTGCAATGACCTAAATGGGAAAATAATTTGAAACAGAATAGATACATAGCTATGTATAACTGAATCATTCTGCTACATGCCTGAAAGTACCACAGCATTGTAAATCACTATCAGTTCAGTTCAGTTGCTCAGTCATATCCGACTCTTTGCGACCCCATGAATTGCAGCACACCAGGCCTCCTTGTCCATCACCAACTCCCGGAGTTCACCCAAACTCATGTCCATCGAGTCAGTGATGCCATTCAGCCATCTCATCCTCTGTCGTCCCCTTCTCCTCCTGCCCTCAATCCCTCCCAGCATCAGAGTCTTTTCCAATAAGTCAACACTTCGCATGAGGTGGCCAAAGTATTGGAGTTTCCACTTTAGCGTCATTCCTTCCAAAGAACACCCAGGACTGATCTCCTTTAGAATGGACTGGTTGGATCTCCTTGCAGTCCAAGGGACTCTCAAGAGTCTTCTCCAACACCACAGTTCAAAACGCATCAATTCTTCGGCGCTCAGCCTTCTTCACAGTCCAACTCTCACATCCATACATGACCACTGGAAAAACCACAGCCTTGACTAGACGGACCTTTGTTGGCAAAGTGATGTCTCTGCTTTTGAATATGCTATAACTTTCCTTCCAAAGAGTAAGCGTCTTTTAATTTCATGGCTGCAGTCACCATCTGCAGTGATTTTGGAGCCCCAAAAATAAAGTCTGCCACTGTTTCCACTGTTTCCCCATTTATTTGCCATGAAGTGATGGGACCAGATGCCATGATCTTCGTTTTCTGAATGTTGAGCTTTAAGCCAACTTTTTCACTCTCCTCTTTCATTTCACTATACTCCAATATAAAATAAAAAAATAAATAAAATAAAAATTAAAAAGTTTTTGAAAAACCAAAAAACATAGAAATTGGAATCAAGATCTGGAAGAGCTGTCTCTTCACTCCCATGATCATTGCAGCACTATTCACAATAGTCAAGATTTAGAGGCAATCTAAATGTTTGTTGACAGACAAATGGAAAGAATAATGATGTATACCTATAATGGAATATCACTCAGCCTTTAGAAAAGAAGAAAATCATGCCATTTGCAACATGGATGAAGGACATTATGCCAAGTGAAATAAGTCAGATATAGAAGTATAAATACTACACGATGCCACTTGTATGAGAACTCTAAAACAGTCAAATTCAGAAGCAGAACACAGAATGGTGGATGTCAGGGCTGCAAAGAAGGGAAACAGGGCAGGGGGATACTAGTCAGAGGGTGTGGTTTCAGTTATGCAAGAAAAATAAGTCCTAGAAATCTACCATATAGCATAGAGCCTAGAGTTAACAATAATGTATAAACACTCAGAATTTTGAGTGTAAGCTAAATGTTCTTATCACTAAAAGAAAATAATAGCAATAACAAAGAGGAAACTTCTGGAGGTGATGGATATGTTTACAGCATACATTGTAAAGATGGTTTTATAAATATACTTACTTCCAAACTCATCATGTTATATTTATTAAACATGTATGGCATTTTGAATATCAATTGTTCTTTGACAAAGTGGTGTTTAAACATGGAAAATTATTAAAAATAAAAAGCATAGTCATATGCTGTCTATACAAAAAATTGTTTATTTTTGAAAGGTAGTACCATTTTAGTGTTGTAGGAAATTTTAGAATACTTCTTAAAAACAAAAGCAAAGAAATTCAAAATTCCCAAAGTATCAAGGCAGAAGATAAGAATGCTATAATCCAAAAATGCTGGGTGAGCTTTCAGCCAGAGGGAGGAAGAGGTCATGTCAGTAGCCCACACAATAGATACCGAGGAACCACAGGGTTGAGATTGGTGTAGAAACTGGGAGTTAAGGTCTTCACCTGCCTAAGGCAACAGATCCTTCAGCTTTGAGAGACCATTCGAGAGTGAATAGGTCCATAAGAGAAGGGGCCTGGGGAGGGAAGATGTTGACTAATTGAACGTCAAGTTGCCTCTGGACTTCAGTCTGGCGAGTGGTGGACCCTCCTCCCTCTGTGTGCTTTAGAAACCCTGCTGTCAGCAGAGGTGGAGACCATGTACGTATGCCACTCACACAACTTAAATATAAAAATAGGTTAAAAATAAAATGACAGAAAAAAGTACACCATGTAAATACCATCAGACAAAGTAGGAATGACACAAAAAATATCACCAAAAATAAAAAGGATCATTTCATAAAGGTAAAGGGAGCATTAAATAAGCAGCCATAGCAATCTTCAGTGGGCATGCACACAATACCAGTTTCAGAATACGCGAAACAAGAGCTGAGAGAACAGAAAAGAGAAACAGACAAATGCACGATAAAAATCGGCAATGGAGTGAGCACCAGTTACTTTCTTAGTAACTGATAGAACAAATAGAAAAGCAGAAGGGGTATGGAATACTTGATGAATGCTATCACAAAGCTGGAAATAACGTTTATTAAAGTGAGAACACTCTTTCCAGTAACAGCAGACCACACATTCTTTCAAGTATACATGGATCTTTCACCAAGTCTAAGCCATGTGTTAGACCATAAAGTAAATTTTAACAAATTTAAAATAATTGAAATCACATAAAGGATATCCTCTGAATATAAGGGAATTAAACATGTTAGTAAAATAGACCTGGAAAATTAATAGATATTTGAAAATCAAAGTAACATTTCTAAATAATCCATATCAAAGAGGAAATCATAAGAGGAATCGGAAAATATTTTGAGTTGGATGAAAACAAAAACAAAACATATCAAAATCTGTGAAATGAAACTAAAAGAGCTCTTCAAGAAAAAATGTATAATTTGTATGCTTACATTAGAC
This sequence comes from Oryx dammah, assembly GCF_014754425.2. Classification (NCBI taxonomy): domain Eukaryota; kingdom Metazoa; phylum Chordata; class Mammalia; order Artiodactyla; family Bovidae; genus Oryx; species Oryx dammah. Next base: position 109,330,033 of record NW_024070212.1, read on the forward strand.
AAGAAGAAAATTCTAAAATCAGTTACCTAAGCTTTCATCTTAAGGAGATACAAAAAGAATAATATGTCAAGAACAAAGCAAGTAGAAGGAAAGAAACAATTAAGATGAGAACAGAAAATGGTAAAATAGGAAACAGATGGAAAATTGAGAAAATAGTACAATGAATGGCAAACCACTTCAGTATTCTTGCCTTGAAAACCCCATGAACAGTAAGGAAAGGCAATATATATATATATATATATATATATATATATATAAAATTGTTGATAAAACCATAGTGAGATTAATCAAGAAATACAGATTATCAAAATCAGGAATAAAAGAGGGACCATACAATATATCATGTAGGGAATATTGTTAACAACTTTATGCTAACAAACCCTTTATGAACTTAGACACAAATTCCTTAACAAACATTAGCAAATTTAATCCTGCTGTATACAAAAAGATAATGGTGGTTGTGTTAGTCAGTCAGTCACGCCTGATTCTTTGTGACCCCATGGACTGTAGCCCACCAGGCTCCTCTGTCCAGGGAATTCTCCAGGCAAGAATATTGGACTGGGTAGCCATTCCCTTCTTCAGCAAAAAAAAAATAATACATCTTGACTAATTGGGGTTCATTCCAGGAAGGCATTACTAGTTAACATTAAAAAATCAATCAATGTAATTGAGCATATTAATAGAATAAAAGGAAAACTTTATTATCACCTCAACAGAAAAAAAGCATTTGAAATCTTCAAGACCCATTCAATCTCTCAGCAAACTAGGACTGAAAAGGAATTTTCTCAACCTGAAAAGGGACATCTGCAAAAAACTCTACAGGACAAAAACTCCCTACGTCAAACTTAGTAGTGAAAGACTAAATGCTTTAGCTTCTAAATTGGGAAAAAGACAAAGATATCTACTATCACCATTTCTATTCAACATTGTACTGGCAGTCCTAGGCAGTACAAAATGACAGGAAGATTTTAAAAGGCTCTAGGTAGAAAATTCTAAGCAATGTACCCAAAAAAGTCACCAGTACTATTAAGCAAGTTTAGCAAGGTCAATATGCAAATTATATTGTACTTCTTTCCAGTAGTCATGTATGGATGTGAGAGTTGGACTGTGAAGAAGGCTGAGCACTGAAGAATTGATGCTTTTGAACTGTGGTGTTGGAGAAGACTCTTGAGAGTCCCTTGGACTGCAAGGAGATCCAACCAGTCCATTCTGAAGGAGATCAGCCCTGGGATTTCTTTGGAAGGACTGATGCTAAAGCTGAAACTCCAGGACTTTAGCCACCTCATGTGAAGAGTTGACTCATTGGAAAGGACTCTGATGCTGGGAGAGATTGGGGGCAGGAGGAGAAGGGGATGACAGAGGATGAGGTGGCTGGATGGCATCACTGACTTGATGGGCATGAGTCTGAGTGAACTCCGGGAGATGGTGATGCCTGGCATGCTGCAATTCATGAGGTCAAAAAGAGTTGGACATGACTGAGTGACTGAACTGAACTGAACTGATACTCAATTCAGTTCAGTCGCTGACTTGTGTTCCACTCTGGGACCCCATGGACTGCAGCACACCAGGCTTCCCTGTCCATCACCAACTCCTAGAGCTTGCTCAAACTCATGTCTATCAAGTCGGTGATGCCATCCAATCATCTAATCTTCTGTTGCCCCCTTCTCCTCCGGCCTTCAATCTTTCCCAGCATCAGGGTCTTTTCCAGTGAGTCAGTTCTTCACATCAGGAGGCCAAAGTATTGGAGCTTCAGCTTCAGCATCAGTCCTTCCAATGAATATTCAGGATCAATTTCCTTTAGAACTGACTGATTTGATCTCCTTGCAGTTCAAGGGACTCTCAAGAGTCTTCTCCAACACCACAGTTCAAAACCATCAATTCTTCAGCCCTTAACTTTCTTTACAGTCCAACTCTCACATCCATATATGACTACTGGAAAAAACCATAGCTTTGACTAGACAGACCCTTGTCGGCAAAGTAATGTCTCTGCTTTTTAATATGCTGTCTAGGTTGGTCATAGATTTTCTTCCAAGGAGCAAGAGTCTTTTAATTTCATGGCTGCAGTCACCATCTGCAGTGATTCTGGAGCCCCCCAAAATCAAGTCTGTCACTGTTTCCATTGTTTCTCCATCTATTTGCTATGAAGTGATGGGACCGGATGCCATGATCTTAGTTTTTTGAATGTTGAGTTTTAATTCAAATTTTTCACTCTCCTCTTTCACTTTCACTGCAAACATTCAACTGGAATTTGGAATAGGTAAATCATGCCATTTACAGTTATATCACAAAACATGAAGTACTTAGGGATAAATTTAATAAAACGTATTCAGACCTATACACTGAAAACTTCAAAACCAAGACAGCAAGTGAAGAAGACTAAATAATGAAAATATATCATGTTCACAAAATCAGTTTTTAAAATTCTTATGACATTTGTCAGTTTTCCCCAAACTGGTCTCTAGTTTCAGTGCAATCCCAATAAAAAACTCTAGTATGCTTTTATACAGAAAGTGAAAAGGGGATTCTAAAATTTATATGAAAATGCAAAGGAATTGGAATATCAAAGACTATATTTTTAAGACATACTATCTGATTTCAAGATTTTCTGTAAAGTTGAATATAAAGGTACAGTAAGCAAGACAGAGAGGTGTATTGATCAGTGGAATAGTATGGCAATAAACCTACATATATGGTCAACTAATGGTGCAATATTAATTTTTCATTGCTGCTACAACAATAACACCACTAACTTAGTGACTCAAAACAATACAAATTTATTATTTTACCGTTGTAGGAATTAGCAGTCTAGCACAGGTCTCACTGGGCAAAAGTCACAGTGTCAGCAAGGCTACATTCCTTCTGGAGGGTCTAGAGGAGAATGTTTCCTTGCCTTTTCCAGCTGCTAAAGGCTGTCCTCAATCCTTCGCTTGTGGTGTCTTCCTCCGTCTTCAAACTCAGCAGTGGTTGTTCAAGTACTTTTCACATTGCATGACTCTAACTTTTATTCTGCTTCCCTCTTCTGTTTTTAAGGACCTCTGTGATTACACTGAGTCAACCCAAGCAATCTGGGATAATCTTCCTATATTGTTGTTGTTCTATAGCTAAGTCGTGTCTGACTCTTCATGACCCCATGGACTGCAACACACCAGGCCTCCCTGTCCTTCACTATCTCCTAGAGTTTGCCCAAGCTTATGTCCATTGAGTCAGTGATGCTATCCAACCATTTCATCCTCTGCTGCCCTCTGCCTCCCTATTTTAAGGTCACTCTATTAGCAAATATAATGGCATTTGTAACCTTAATTTCTCTTTGCTTTGTCACCTAACATATTCATGTGTTAGGTTAGGATATGAACTTCTTTTATGGGGAGGGGCATTATTATTTCATAGATACTAAGGTAATTATATGGTGCAAAGGTAGTCTTTTCAACATATGATGCTGGTACAATTGGATATCCATAAAGAAAAAAGAACCTTGACCATTACCTAATTTCACCCACAAATATTATCTTGAAAAAGATCATATGTCTAAAAATTAAAATCATAACTATAAAAAATTTAGAGGAAAGTCTTTATGATCTAAAGGGTGGCAAAGATTTCCTAGGACACAAAAGATTCAAAGTATTAAAAAACAAGTGGGTCTGTATCAATATTAAAAATCTCTGATCTTCCAAAGGTGCTATTGAAAAATGAAAATCAAGTATCAGACTAGAAAATATTCACGTTTTTGTATCTGACAGAAGGTTTGTGTACAGAGTACATAAATAATTCTTACAACTCAATAACATAAAGACAAAAAACTCAGTTTAAAAAATAGGCAAATGGTTTGAATAGACACTTCTCCAAATAAGACACATGAATGAAAAATAGATGCATAAAAATATGTTGATCATTAGTCATTAGGAAAATAAAATGAATATCATAACCTCTAGACATCAATTTTAGAATGGCTGCAACTAACAAGACTGATAATGCTAAGTGTTGACAAGGAAAACCAGTAACGGAACCCTTGTAGATTCCTGGTTCAGTTCAGTCGCTCACTCATGTCCGACTCTTTGCAACCCTATGAATCTCAGCATGCCAGGCCTCCCTGTTCATCACCATCTCCTGGAGTTCACTCAGACTCACATCCATCGAGTCAGTGATGCCATCCAGCCATCTCATCCTCTGTCGTCTCCTTCTCCTCCTGCCCCCAATCCCTCCCAGCATCAGAGTCTTTTCCAATGAGTCAACTCTTTGCATGAGGTGGCCAAAGTACCGGAGTTTCAGCTTCAGCATCATTCCTTCCAAAGAAATCCCAGGGTTGATCTCCCTCAGAATGGACTGGTTGGATCTCCTTACAGTCCAAGGGACTCTCAAGAGTCTTCTCCAACACCACAGTTCAAAAGCATCAATTCTTCAGCGCTCAGCCTTCTTCACAGTCCAACTCTCACATCCATACATGACCACAGGAAAAACCATAGCCTTGACCAGACGGACCTTAGTCGGCAAAGTAATGTCTCTGCCTTTGAATATGCTATCTAGGTTGATCATAACTTTTCTTCCAAGGAGTAAGCGTCTTTTAATTTCATGGCTGCAGTCACCATCTGCAGTGATTCTGGAGCCCCCCAAAAATAAAGTCTGACACCATTTCCACTGTTTCCCCATCTATTTCACATGAAGTGATGGGACCAGATGCCATGATCTTCGTTTTCTGAATGTTGAGCTTTAGGCCAACTTTTTCGCTCTCCTCTTTCACTTTCATCAAGAGGCTTTTTAGCTCCTCTTCATTTTCTGCCATAAGGGAGGTGTCACCTGCATATCTGAGGTTATTGATATTTCTCCCAGCAATCTTGATTCCAGCTTGTGTTTCTTCCAGTCCAGCGTTTCTCATGATGTACTCTGCATAGAAATTAAATAAGCAGGGTGACAATATACAGCCTTGACATACTCCTTTTCCTATTTGGAACCACTCTGTTGTTCCATGTCCAGTTCTAACTGTTGCTTCCTGACCTGCATACAGATTTCTCAAGAGGCAGGTTAAGTGGTCTGGTATTCCCATCTCTTTCAGAATTTTCCACAGTTGATTGTGATCACACAGTCAAAGGCTTTGACATAGTCAATAAAGCAGAAATAGATGTTTTTCTGGAACTCTCTTGCTTTTTCCATGATCCAGTGGATGTTGGCAATTTGATCTCTGGTTCCTCTGCCTATTCTAAAACCAGCTTGAACATCAGGGAGTTCATGGTTCACGTATTGCTGAAGGCTGGTTTGGAGAATTTTGAGCATTACTTTACTAGCGTGTGAGATGAGTGCAGTTGTGCGATAGTTTGAGAATTCTTTGGCATTGCCTTTCTTTGGGATTGGAATGAAAACTGACCTTTTCCAGTCCTGTGGCCACTGCTGAGTTTCCCAAATTTGCTGGCATATTGAGTGCAGCACTTTCACAGCATCATCTTTCAGGATTTGAAACACCTCCACTGGAATTCCATCACCTCCACTAGCTTTGTTCGTAGTGATGCTTTCTAAGGCCCACTCGACTTCACATTCCAAGATGTCTGGCTCCAGATTAGTGATCACATCATCATGACTATCTGGGTCATGAAGATCTTTTTTGTACAGTTCTTCCATGTATTCTTGCCACCTTGTCTTAATATCTTCTGCTTCTGTTAGGTCCATACCATTTCTGTCCTTTATCAAGCCCATCTTTGCATGAAATGTTCCCTTGGTATCTCTAATTTTCTTGAAGAAATCTCTAGTCTTTCCCAATCTGTTGTTTTCCTCTATTTCTTTGCATTGATCGCCGAAGAAGGCTTTCTTTTCTCTCCTTGCTATTCTTTGGAACTCTGCATTTAGATGGGTATATCTTTCCTTTTCTCCTTTGCTTTTCACCTCTCTTCTCTTCACAGCTATTTGTAAGGCCTCCCCAGACAGCCATTTTGCTTTTTTTGGATTTCTTTTCCATGGGGATGGTCTTTATCCCTGTCTCCTGCACAATGTCACGAACCTCCGTCCATAGTTCATCAGGCACTCTATCTATCAGATCTAGGCCCTTAAATCTATTTCTCACTTCCACTGTATAATCATAAGGGATTTGATTTAGGTCATACCTGAATGGTCTAGTGGTTTTCCCTTCTTTCTTCAATTTAAGTCTGAATTTGGTAATAAGGAGTTCATGATCTGAGCCACAGTCAGCTCCTGGTCTTGTTCTTGCTGACTGTATAGAGGTTCTTCTCCATCTTTGGCTGCATAGAATATAATCACTCTGATTTCGGTGTTGACCATTTGGTGATGTCCATGTGTAGAGTCTTCTCTTGTGTTGTTGGAAGAGGGTGTTTGCTATGACCAGTGCATTTTCTTGGCAAAACTCTATTAGTCTTTGCCCTGCTTCATTCCGCATTCCAAGGCCAAATTTGCCTGTTAGTCCAGGTGTTTCTTGACTTCCTACTTTTGCATTCCAGTCCCCTATAATGAAAAGGACATCTTTTTTGGGTGTTAGTTCTAAAAGGTCTTGTAGGTCTTCATAGAACCATTCAACTTCAGCTTCTTCAGCATTACTGGTTGGGGCCCAGACTTGGATCACTGTGATATTGAATGGTTTGCCTTGGAGATGAACAGAGATCATTCTGTCATTTTTGAGATTGCATCCAAGTACTGCATTTCGGACTCTTTTGTTGACCAAGATGGCTACTCCATTTCTTCTGAAGGATTCCTGCCCACAGTAGTAGATATAATGGTCATCTGAGTTATATTCACCCATTCCAGTCCATTTTAGTTCGCTGATTCCTAGAATGTCGACGTTCACCCTTGCCATCTCTTGTTTGACCACTTCCAACTTGCCTTGATTCATGGACCTGACATTCCAGGTTCCTATGCAATATTGCTCTTTACAGGATCAGATCTTGCTTCTATCACCAGTCACGTCCACAACTGGGTATGTAAAATGGTACAACCATTGTGGAAAACAGTTTGGAAGATTCTTATAATGTTAAACCTACCTACATTTTTCATAAACTTAGCAATTCCACTTCTATGTATTTATCTAAGAGACATGAATACATTTGTCTGCACAAATGCTGATACTTAAAAGTTCATAGCGGCTTTATTCATGTGCATGTGAGTGCCTGCTAAGTCACTTCAGTCATGTGTAACTCTTTGTGACCCTACAGACCGTAGGCTGCCAGGCTCCTCTGTCCATGGGACTGGAGTGGATTGCCGTTTCCTCCTCCAGGGGATCTTTCTGACCCGGGATCAAACCTGCATCTCTTATGCCTCCTGCATTGGCGAGTTCTTTACTATTAGCACCACCTGGGAAGTTCCCCAATAGCCCTAGTTAGGAACATCCCAAAGACCCAACTCCAGAAGATTGTAGTATATTCATACATCAGTATGAATGAATAACTATTACAGGCATCAACATAAATGAATAACATCAGTTGGGGGGAAAAAGGGGACAGGGACTTCCCTAGTGGTCCAGTGGCTAAGATTCCACACTCCCAATGCAGGGGACCCGGGTTCAATCCCTGGTCAGGGAACTAGATCCCACATGCCTCAACTAAAGATCCCACACACCTCAGCTAAGATTAAAGATTTCATGTGCCACAGGTTAAGACTTGCTGCAGTCAAATAAAAAAGAAAACTTAAGGCACAGATTAAAGTCCACATATAAAGTGCACAAACATATATATCATCTACATGCTTATTAATGTAGGAGAACTATAAGGAAAAGCAAGAGAATGATAAATGCAAAATGCAATAGACTGATTACCTCTGGGAGGGTTAGGGAGGAATATGGGTTTACAGTGAGGCACAAAGAAAGTCAGTGATGTTGGCAATATTTTATCTCTCATGCTGAATGGTGGTAGCATAGATTTTTCTTCCTCTTCTTTAGACACATTATGACTATTCTTTAGGGCTTCCCTGATAGCTCAGTTGGTAAAGAATCGACTTCTATGAAGGAGACCCCAGTTTGATTCTTGGGTCTGGAAGATCTGCTGGAGAAGGGATAGGCTACCCACTCCAGTATTTGTGGGCTTCCCTTGTGGCTCAGCTGGTAAAGAATCTGCCTGAACTATTCTTTTGTACAAATATATTTATGAATATAAAAATTTTAAATCACAAAGCCTTTCAGTGGCAGAACTGGGACTTGAACCTAAACCTCTGACTCTACGGACACTGAGCAGAGTAGATTTTATCACCCTGCTTCTAGGTTGAAGTTGAATTTTGAGGGAGGCAAGCAGTGCAGTAATGGCTGGGGAAACTGATTCTCCCTTGTTATTCCCAGCATCCATGGATGTTGTTAATATCATCTGCCTCTTCTCTTCATCAAATATTTCCTATGACATTAGAAAATAGATTAGATCCTACACAGGTTAAATCCCTGGTGCATGGGGATTTTTCTCCTTCCTAGTGAAAGTATTGGACAGTGAAGCTGCTGGGTACCAGCACTTCAAAATGTTCACTTTATCCTGAAGCAGCTGGGATCTCAGGAGCAAGCTCTCCAAGAGATGAGGAGCTGACCACTGGGATCCCTCCCTTCAGTAGCCACAGTCAGAAAATCACCTCTGATAAAAGAGAGGGCTCATGATTGTCTCTGGAAAAGACTGTTTCCTTGGGCCACCTACCCTCCTAGTTGGCATGAGAGACCCATTATCTGTTACTCCTCTAGGACTGTATCAAAATGCATACCCTTTACCTTGGACAGCCTGTTTGGCTCTCTTCCATTAGCACATCTGCTCCGATGAAATCAAATCTCTTTAGAGACTCTTCCTCCCTCCACTCATTATTAGCCCAGCATTTATTAAGCACCTACCAATTGTAGGAGCTGTGACAGTAGATGAGGTGCAAGGACGATGAGACAGACAAGGGATTTTCTCATGAAGAGTTTATAAGGAGAGAAAAAAATACATCAACATGTGATTCCAACACACTAAGCTTGATGCTGATTGAGTTTTGTACAGAGGAAAAAGTAGCAAACTCCTGGGCTCATTGGAGAACATGACATTTTAGGTGGACATGACATTTAAATCCCATTTAAAGGGGCTGGGATTTGCCAGAGAGAAAGGGTGGGCACAGAGGCCCTTTGAGAAAGTGTGGAAGGTTGTGGGGTATGCTGAAGAAACGAGATTCCCACAGCTGGAGCTTGACTGTACATGGGAAGGTAGTGTACATAGAGGACTTTAAGGAGAGCAGGAGGGAAAAGGAGTTCAGAGTTTAAGTTCTAGACCAATTATTTTTATCCTGTGAGCTGCCAGAGAATTTTAGGGGGTCATAAATTTATGTGAAAGGAATGATTAAATTCTGGTGCACACCAGACATTGCCTGTTGAATGTATGGAGTAAATGCATATGCTATCGATACTATTTTTAAATGTAAATGAATATCGCCATAGCATTTAAAATTCATATGCACTTAATAGTCACAGTATGTTTGGGCATTATGCATCTTCCCATTTGATAGTGACTAGAAGTACAACCTCTGTCATGGGCTGAGGTGCTGGGAGGTGTCTAGAGACATTTTCAATGTGAAAGATCCTCCTCATTGAAACCTGTATCCTCTGAGGCAACGAGGAGAAATGAGACAGTTTTAAGTCGGGTAGGGACAGAGTCAGGTTTCTGTTCTGGAAAGGTCATGTTGACCACCAAGGAGGCAGGATGGATTACAGAGCGGAAGCCCCACTGGAAACAGAACCATCCATTTGGGGACTCTCGTAGTGATGCAGTGAGAGACACAGGTGGCCTGAGCCAGGTGGACGGTGTTGAAGACGGCAGAGAGAGGCATATGCAAGAGGGTTTAAAACGTCAGATGAGTTGGAGGAGGGGTGAACAGGTGGAGAGCACCACCAGGAACTTTTAGGATAATAAAAATACTCTGCATGACACCATAGTGATGGATATATGTTATTCAATACCCGTCCAAACCCATGAATGTACATCCAGAAGACTGGACCCTAATGTAAACTATGAACTTCTGGTGATTATAATTTGCCAATACAGGTTCATCAATTGTAACAAATGTACCACTCTAGTGGGAGACAATAATGAGGAGTGGGCAGAGGAGATATGGGAAATCTTTGTATTTTCCTCTCAATTTTGCTGTGAACTGAAAACTGCTCTTGAAAATTATCTTCAAAATTACAAATGTTTAAAAGTCAGAATTGATGGAGGGACTTTTCTAGTGGGTCCAGTGATCAAGACTTCGCCTTCCAATGAAGGGGATGCAGGCTTGATCCCTGGTTGGGAAGGTAAAATCCCACACGACTCGTGGCCAAAAAGCCAAAATATAAAAAAATAGAGGCAATATTGTAACAAATTCAATACAGATTTTTTTAAAGTCCATATCCAAAAAAAGCTACATTAAAAAAAAGAGTCGATGGAACTTGGTGACTGGATGGATGTCAGAGGTGAAGGAGGAGTCCCGGATTGGCTCCAGGTTTGAAGCTCTCATAGCTGCTGAGGCCGTATCTCCAGGCTACCTGCAATGTCTCTGGTAATCTTATGATTAACCTCATTGCTGAGACAGCCTGGGCTCTGCATTTGCAAATCACTGAACTCTGCTTTGGAAAAAAAAAAAAAAAAAACAAGCATGAAAACTTGACCAAATGTTGGAGGCAAAAGGAGTGAAGTAAAAAAAAAAAAAAAAAAAAAGTATAGCTACTAATGAATTCTTCAGGGAAAGAAGAGACTGAATGACACGTTACTAAACACAGGTGTGGTCATTATCTGGGTCATTGACCCAACCGGAAGAAAACATTCTGGGTCTAGAGAACAAGACTTGTCTGTTAACCACTTCTGTTTGCTCGTGGGAGTGAAAGGCTTGTTTGCAGGACTGCAGGGGAACAAGTAGGGAAGTATTGACTCTGAGACTTAGATTAAACCACGTTCATGAGTTTTCCCAGCTGGCAGGGAGAGGATTCAAACACTAGTATCTAACACACATGAAACACATCAGTTCAGTTCAGTTCAGTCGCTCAGTCATGTCTGACACTTTGCGACCCCATGAATTGCAGCACACCAAGCCTCCTTGTCCATCACCAACTCCCAGAGTTCACTCAGAATCATGTCCATCGAGTCACTACTCATACTGTCCTGACATGGGAGGGCGTACAGGTGTCAGGAAGATAGTGATGCTAGTCCAAGTTCCAGGCAGTCAGAGGCCAGGAGGAGTGGGATGGCACAGGGGAGGTGCGTTTGCTCAGTGAGGTAGGCCTGGTGGACCCCTGGACTCAGGGGGCCTGGGATGGGGAGGGTACAGAATCAGGATTGATGGCCCCAGCCTGGTCTGGACAAAGGCAGGAGAGGGATGGAGAGGTTGCAAATTTCCACAGGGGCAGGAGTAAAGGTGTCGTTTTGGGAGGGGTTCAGAGACTGGAGATGCCTAAGCTTGTTGAGATTCCACGAGGACACTTCACAAGAATCAGGCTTTCTGGGTCTTGTGAAATTGATTTTATTTTTATGTCTTAAGTTTGTGCCAGGATGGTATTTCTCAGTTGAATTCCTTTGACTACTTCTGTCTCCAAATGACACTCTCATCTTCCTCCTGTAGCTGTGGATTCATTCCCCCCTGCAGACAGGGACGGCAGGCCGACAAGCCTTGCTTCCTGTAGGCCAAGCGTGTTGTCCACCTGTTGGCCGTGACCCAGAAAAGGAGCGCTCCTGAGTCTAGTAACCTGTGTTTAAGTCAGACCTCCTCTCTTAACCGTCAGTCACTGGGTTTGCTTCCTCTTACTTTCTCTTTTTAAATTCCTATTTGCCTCATTAACTCTTCACTCCATGCTCCCACTTTTTCACTGTAGAAATTCAGTGGCTACAAAGGTTTAAAAGTACCCAGAGCACACAACTTTGCTTTCCGCTTTTGGCCTCATCTAATGGGCTCCATCTAAACGTCAGTGCCCTTGGGCAAGGCCACGTCCTACTTAAGACTCCACTTTCCCTGGAGGTTCTTTCTTAAAGAAGGAGCCTCAGGAACAAGCAGAGGGCAAAAGAGGTAGAGATGAACATTTACTGAGCCCCAGTTCTGTACCTGCTGCAAATACTGGGCATTCTCCAATTTAATATTCACAGTTACTAGGTGCTGGATTCCATGCTAAATGCTGTACAAAAGCCACAGCAGTTTTTAAACATACAAATCTAGGCCTGCCACCCTCTTACAGAAAAACAATTGAGGGTTTCCCATTGCTCTTAGTGTGTGTGTGTGTGTGTGTGTGTGTGTGTGTGCCCGCTCAGTCATGTCTGACTCTTTGAGACCCCCACGAACTGTATGTAGCCTGCAAGATTCCTTAGTCCATGGAATTTTCCAGGCAAGAATACTGGAGCAAGTTGCCGTTTCTTTCTCCAGGGGATTTTCCCAACCCAGGGATGGAATCCATGTCCCTTCTGTTTCCTGCGCTGGCAGGTGGATTCTTTACCACTGTGCCACCTGGGGAAGTCTCCATTGCTCTTAGGATGGAGTTCAAAATGGGGTTCTTCGCCAAGTCTGCAAGGCATCTGCAGTCTGGTCCTGAGAAAACCCGTAGCCTCATCACATTGCTCCCTCCTGCCTCGTCAGCTGTCTGAATTCTGCTACTCGTCCTTCAGTTCTCAGTTCAAAAGGCACAGTATGCGGGAAAAAGGGCGAGTGCAGTGGTCTGGGGCACGGTCCCTGCGCCAAACTGTCTGGGTTCAAATCCAAGCTCTGGGCCTGATTGGCCTGGTTTGATCAGGTGTCCATCAATAAGCCAATCACTGGCCCAGGTGATGGAACACCCAGTGCTGCCCCCTGGGACCCAGGAGTAAGATCTGCTTTACAGAGAGCATGGTGGTCTGAGAGTAGGGGAGAGATGATTCACCAAAGCAAATCAGGAAACGTTGCCCCGAGTCAGAAAAGCACATGCAAGAATAACAAACAAACATCCATTTCACTGTCATGCTCTGTTTTCCAGACTTTGATCACTGTGCTCCTGGGTGACACTTGCCATTTTCATGCATCACGTGCACTATGACTTAATTTGCCTTATCACCACTCCCTTTTTGTACTCACACCCTTATTTTTAAATAAATGTATTTATATCACTGCTGCAAATGAAAAACCAATATTACTTGCCATAAATAGGAGGTAATCTCAAACTTTTTTGACAGTGAAAAACAAAACAATGTTATTACATTCCAGAAAGAGACTGCGGCCTGCTAAAATGCTTTGAGATTGTGGTCTTGTTCTCTCTTTGTTAAAAAGAGAGATTATCAAGTGTTAGAGAGGTGTAAAGACATACTAACACCAAACTGAGCCTTTCTCCCTGATGTAATCAAAAAGCCTAAGAAAGAATTGAAAAGGAAATTACTTTCTCACCCTCTGATTCAATGTGATGGGTTGCCATATCCATATAGCATTGAAAAGTCATTCTCCATGCCAGTTGCAACCATCTGGTAAACCCCTACAACCCCTGGCCTGACACTTTGAGGACTACTGTTTTGGAGCATTTGAACCTGGTCAAAATTGTCGAGTGGATGGCCAAAGAGAGATTGAGGACTAGTTGGCTAGTGAGGGAGTTGGGAGGAAAACCAGGCAGCACATTTTATCAACAGAAAATTACCTCTTTGTCTGATGGGACATAAAAGGACTTAGCTCAAGTCCTTTTGTTTCTCTCCTTGCTTTCTGCAGAGCTGCCCTTCCTCTGTGTCGGACACTGTCCTTCTGGGCTGGTGCTTACCCCATCTTTTCAGTGAATGATCCCTCTCTCTGCCAGCCTCCATCCTCGACACCTCTTTTCCACTCGTTCCCTTCACCATGTCAGTTTCCCCAGCATATTCAGTCATTTCCATCTCTTGAAGGTTTTCTCAAGTCTGCCCATTTCTGTTCCTCCCACTCCAATCACCATCATTATCTCCATTCTGGATTTGCTAGAGCTGCCTCTGGGCTATCATTCTGTTTCTCCTTTTGCCCTAATTCCCCAACCCACTTTCTTTAAAAAAAAAAAAAAATTATTTGTTTATTTGGTTGCACCAGATCTTAGTTGCAGTCCATGCGATTTTTTTTTTTTTTTTTAGGTGCTGCATGTGGAATTTTTAGTTGCAGCATGTGAGATCTCATTCTCTGACCAGGGATCAAACCCGGGCCTCTGCATTGGGAGTGCAAAGTCTTAGCCCTGGACCAACAGGGAAGTGTTCCCCAATTCACTTTCTTTTTTTTTTTTTTCCCCCAATTCACTTTCTATGTACTATCTAGAGGGATCTTTTTAGAAAGTGAATTGGAACACTCCCCTGTGTTAAGACTTGAATGCCTTATTGAGGTTTGAATAAAAGCTATTGCAAAGCTTACCTGACTGTCATCTGGACCAGAGTCCACCTCACTGCTCATCTCATTCTCCTCACCTCCTCCATCCCTGATTTGGAGATTCCTTCTTTTTCTTAGGGTCCTGAATGAAGTGGCTCCCTGTCCCTTGAGGCCTCTTCCCCATTCTCTGCCCTGATCTCTCCTCTGGCTGGTTCTTTCAAATCCTTCAGGAATGCCTTCTCTGGCCCCCAGCACAAACTGTATCCCCTCATCATAGAATTCCATTCTTTGCCCCTATAGCACTTTTCACCTTTTTAACCATGAATACATATTTGCATGTGTGTTTGCTTAATGTCATTTTCTTCCATCAGACTAAAAGCTCCCCAAGAGGAGGGAGCAAGTCTATCCTTCTTATTCACTGATACATCCCCCACAATTAGCCCAGAGCCTGGCACTCATTCATGTTTGTTAAAAAGCATAAATAAATACTTCTCATAAAGCAAATAAAGCAAATAATGTCCTTAATGTCTAAAATTGGCTAAGAGGGAAATACATTGCATTAGAAGAAGAGATTTTGTAGGTTATGCATTAAGTGTACTGAATACATTTGCTAAGAGGTTTGGTACTGGAGAAAGTATAATTATGTGGCTAAAATGTTTAGGATTGATTGTGTTTTGTGTTTAGCTGGTGGAAAATTTTAAAATCTGTTAAGACAGGGAATTCAAGAAAACGTGAAGAGTTCGCCAAGGCCATGGACAAATCAGGCAGGATAATTCAGAGGATGCTGTGTTTGTCTCCTCGAGGCCACAGGAGTGAAGTGAGCTGTGGACATGGCTGGATTCCAAATAAGCAGAAAGGAGGACCTTAAAGCAAAGGTTCTATAGTGTGGCCTCTTGCCCTGCTCCTCTTGCTATTTACATCAGAATGGGAAAAATCCTTCAAATGGTTCAACAAGAAGTCAAGTTTTTAGCTCCACCCCAAAGAGGAATTTGCATGGAAATAAGAGGGGTTGAGAGTGAGAATAAAACATAACATCATATGGGGATGACTGAGGTTCTTGTTGTTGCTTAGTTGCTAGTCGTGTCTGACTGTTGGTGACGCCATAGGCTGCAGCACACTAGGCTTCCTTTCCCAGAGTTTGCTCAGACTCACGTTCCTTGAGTCGGTGAGGCCATCCAACCATCTCTTCCTATTGCCTGCTTCTCCTCCTACCTTCAATCTTTCCCAGCATCAGGATATTTTCCAATGCTCTTCACATCAGATGACACTGAGGCATGATGAATAAAAGAATATATTGAGCATGTATGCTTGAGATTGTCTTGAGGAGGTCATTTCAGTTCAGTTGCTCAGTCATGTCCGACTTTTTGTGACCCCATGGACTGCACATGCCAGGCTTCCCTATCCTTCACCAACCCCTGGTGTTTACTCAAACTCATGTCCATAGAGTCAGTGATGCCATCCAACCATCTCATCCTCTGTCGTCCCCTTCTCCTCCTGCCTTCAATCTTTCCCAGCATCCGGTTCTCTTCAAATGAGTCAGTTCTTCGCATCAGGTGGCCAAAGTATTGGAGCTTTAGCTTCAGCATCAGTCCTTCCAATGAATAGTCAGGACTGATTTCCTTTAGGATGAACTGGTTGGATCTCCTTGCAGTCCAAGGGACTCTCAAGAGTCTTCTCCAACACCACAGTTCAAAACTATCAATTCTTCGGCACTCAGCTTTCTTTATAGTCCAACTCTCACATCCATACATGACTACTGGAAAAACCATAGCTTTGACTAGATGGACCTTTGTTGGCACAGTAATGTCTCTACTTTTTAATATACTATCTAGGTTGGTCATAGCTTTTCTTCCAAGGATCAAGCATCTTTTAATTTCATGGCTGCAGTCACCATCTGCAGTGATTTTGGAGCCCCCCAAAACTGTTTCCATCTGTTTGCCATGAAGTGATGGGACCAGATGCCATGGTCTTAGTTTTCTGAATGTTGAGTTTTAAGCCAGGTTTTTCATTCTCCTCTTTCACTTTCGTCAAGAGGTTCTTTAGTTCTTCTTTGCTTTCTGCCATAAGGGTGGTGTCATCTGCATATCTGAGGTTATTGATATTTCTCCCAACAATCTTGATTCCAGCTTGTGCTTCATCCAGGCCAGCATTTCGCATGATGTACTCTGCATATAAGGTAAATAAGCAGGGTGACGATATATAACCTTGATGTACTCCTTTCCCAATTTGGAACCAGACTGTTGTCCCATGTCCAGTTCTAACTCTTGCTTCTTGACCTGCACACAGATTTCTCAGGAGGCAGGTGAGATGGTCTGGTATTCCCATCTCTTGAAGAATTTTCCACTGTTTGTTGTGATCCACACAGTCAAAGGCTTTGGCATAGTCAATAAAGCAGAAGATGTTTTTCTGGAACTCTCTTGGCTTTTTAATGATCCAGTGGATTTTGGCAGTTTGATCTCTGGGTCCTCTGCCTTTTCTAAATCCAGCTCACAGTTCATGTACTGTTGAAGCATTACCTTGCTAGATTGTGAGATGAGTGAAATTGTGTGGTAGTTTGAACATTCTTTGGTATTGCCTTTCTTTGGGATTGGAATGAAATTGACCTTTTCTAGTCCTGTGGCCCCTGCTGAGTTTCCCAAATTTGCTGGCATATTGAGTGCAGCACTTTCTCAGCATCATCTTTTAGGATTTTAAATAGCTCCACTGGAATTCCATCACCTCCACTAGCTTTGTTCTTAGTGACACTTCCTAAGGCCCACTTGATTTCACATTCCAGGATATCTGGTTCTAGGGTCTGGCTGTCTAGCCAGGATGGCCTGTCTGGCCTGTTTAGGCGAGATGTCTGGCTCTTGAGGAGGTATTTTCTTGCATGTTTCTCCTGCAAGCATGAGGCATCCAGTGTTTGTCTATTAAGGATTTGTGAAGTCACATTTCCTCCTCTGTCCCACTCATCATTGCTGCTACCTAGAAGAGAATCCCTCAGGAAGCAGGGCAAGGAAATGTCAATAATCTCCACCAGATTTTAAAAGTCAGGTATCTTTTTCCCATTGATCTGATCAATCCTAAAGGAAATCAATGCTGAATATTCATTGGAAGGACTGGTGCTGAAACTGAAGCTCCAATACTTTGGCCATCTGATTCCAAGAGCCAAGTCATTGGAAAAGACCCTGATGCTGGGGAAAATTGAAGGCCAAAGGAGAAGGGGGAAACAGAGGATGAGATGGTTAGATAGCATCCCCAACTCAGTGGACATGAGCAAACTCCGGGAGACAGTGGAAGCCTGGCACACTGCAGTCTACGGGGTCGCAAAGGTCAGACACAACCTAACGACTGACCAACAACAAAATCTTTTTCCTCTTATGCTAATAAGAGCAACAGGGCCAGCAGACATGAAATGAAGACAAGATGATTTCCTACGGGATCCCTATGTTCACACTATGTGTGCACAGTCAGGGTATGATCCCCAGAACTCAGATGTAAGGTAACTCTTTATGAGTGTATCTGTTTAAAGTGTTAACTAGAGAGTAAGCTTGACTGTCAGCACAAGGCACTAACTAGGTTAAGCGGAGGTGTGCTAGCACCAATACATACCAGCTTTTGAGAGTCAATTTTTAAATTTTCTGGAATTTTGTAAACCAGTTGATAAGCATTGACATTGTTTAAAATTCAATCTCTAAACCTACAATTAAATACATTTTTTACTAAAAGCAAAGATAAAAATACTCAGAACCCATACTTCCCCATTATTTTGCATTTTACTATCATCTATTCTCTTGGAAGTTACTTATTTCTATTACACCTGTATGGTGAGAATACCACATAAAGATGTGTGACAACCATCTCTTCCCAACTCAGTGTTCAGGGACATCACATTGGTGGTCTGACATTTGCCAAGGTGGGAGTATTTACACCAAGGGAATCAGAAAATGCTACAAGTCAGGACTCGATGTATTGTTCTGTTGATTGTCTATACTTAAGAAAGTGATGAAGAAAATGTTAACAATGCAGATTAAATTTAAAAGCCTGTCTGGATATCTGTAAATGTTGCATTGTTAATGGCACAAAAATTGAGAAAATATTCTTCCATTACCTGAAAACAATTATCTGGTTCACAAAGCAGATACATCATTGACAAATGAACGGCATTCCAGCATGCCTTTCTGGTTTCACTTTCATCTCACTTGTTAATATAAAAGAAAATAGCAGTCAACATTCATGTCAGAACTACACCATTCACCAATGCTTCTTTAGGTTGGCTGTACATACAAGTGTTCAGCAAAAACCAATGAAAGCATCCTATGAGGATCAGTTGGCTATATGGGATTTATGATAATTAATGTTGTATGTTAAACTGTCTGCAAATTGTGTGAAACATCCTTTATATCAGTAGAATATTAAAAAAATATATATGTACATATGCATTAATATGCATATTTTTTTTGAGAGCTGGTTGTTAAATATTGACCAGCTCACCACCACTTAATACCTTCTAGGCCAAAGCAAGGGACTGAGAATAAGAGCAAAAGAGGGCACTGGGTTCTAATCAGTGACATTGATCGTATTGGGAGGAAGGCCAATGGAAGGAAGCTGAACTTCACAAAGTCCTGAGAGGATCCAGAAAAGGGGAATTTCACTGTTTATCCAATCTTGCCCAAGTGAGAGGACACGGGCATTAGAATAACAAACATTAGAGAACTGTTTTCTGAGTGACGAGCAAAGGTTTCATCAGATCTCACCATTGTCTAATCACGGTTCCTCAACCTTAGCACTGCTTTGAACCAGATAGTTCTTAGCTGGGGGAGGGAGGCTTTTTTGTGCATGGCAAGATGTTTAGCAGCACCCCTGACTTCTTCCCACTAGATGCCAGCAGCACCTCCCTAGTTGTGGCAAAGAAAAGTGTCTGGAGACATTGCCCCTGGTAGGTAAATTTGCTCCTGGTTGAAAGCCACTGGCTGAAATGAAGTATCACTTCAATTTCATTCAACTCAATGAAGGGTTATGATCACCCACTAAGTGCAAGGCACAGTTCTAGGCACTGGGTTACCTGAGTGAATAAAATCTCTGTGAGAGATGCCAGTCGTCATGCCTCTGATGCTCCACTGAGATTATTTCTCCCCCAGACCGTGAGCGCCTTGACAGCATCATTGTGTCTTATTTGTCTCTGGGTCTCCAGTCTTTCTCAGCATAAGACTTGACACTGAGCTCCTCAGTAAATGTGGACCCAGAGTCACGTGAACACCTGGGCTGCCTTCCTCTACAGCCCACTCCTTTTCCACCACTGCGCTTTGACTGTGCTGGGCTATTTCCTGTCCCCAGGGGTCCCGTGCTCTCCTTCTCCTTGGGATCTTCCTTACCTTTGTTCCCTAGGTGGGCTGATGTTCTCTCAGGGCATCACAAATTACCATACACGTGGCAACTTAAGATGACATCCGTTTATCATCTCCTGATTTCCGTAGGTCAGAAGTCCAGGCACACAGTGCCTGGGCTCGCTGCTCAAGTTCTCATGGATCTGAAATCCGATGTCAGTGGGCTGCATTCTCATCAGCGGTCTGGGTCTTCTTCCAAGCTCATTCAGATAGTTATCAGAGTTCAGTTCCTTGCTGACTATGCACCCAGGGTGTCACACTCAACTCCAAGAGGCCACTCTCCTGTCCTTGTCACAAGGGCAACTCCATCTTCAAAGTCAGCAATGGAGAACTTCTCACACAGCAAATCCCCCTCCTGCTTCAAATCTCTCTAACTTTGATCTTTTTCTCCGGGAAGGAACTTGTCCCTTCAAAGGGCTCTTGTGATCAGGTCAAGCTCCATGAGGATAATCTCACGTTCTCAGTCAACTGTGCCGTGTGACATAACCTAATCATGGAAGCAATATCCCACCCTCTGCACAGCTTCCTCCCACTTCACGATAGAGGGGATTATACAAGGATGGGGCTCTTTGGGGATCATCTTAAAATTCTGCCCACCATAGTCAGACTTTCCCCACTCCCCTTCCACTTCACCACACGAGCCCTCTTACCTTTTAGATCGATTACGTTAGATGTCACTATCTAATAACAATAGTAGTTTCTTTTACAGATCATTTCTAAAGTCTGTGCACTACCCTTTTTATGAGACTTCCCAGTTGGCACAGTGGTACTCCAGTATTCTTGCCTGGAAAATCCTATGGACAGCAGAGCCTGGTAGGCTCCATCGGGTAGTAAAGAGCAGCGCACGACTGAGCACTGAGCACCATCCTGTACATATAGTTCCGTACTGACTTTTCACAGCAGCCATATGAAGGATATATTGCTTTTATTCTCTGCACTTAGAGTTCCCTCTGCCTGACACTCGACCAGATAAACTTCACTTTACTTCTTCCTGGCTTCCATTCAAGCATCACCTCCTCAGAGATGCCTTCCCTGATGACTCTACCTAAACATAGTTCATGGTAGGGTACCAACTAATAAATAGAGAAGTAATGATGGACTTAGAAAATCACCATTTGGCAACCATGGTATTAGTAGTTGATGAAGGCAAGAATCATCAGCAGAGCTAAAATTAGTGAATAAAATTCTGATGAAGAACAGTATAGCTAATACAAGCTCAAAGTATCCCCCCACAAAATACTTATTAATGACAGAGGGAGAATTGGAGCCCTTGTGATGGAGAAAGCTTGTAAACACCATTTTAACCAATGATCAGAGTTAGTATCACCAGTGAAGGGATAAAGCTACTTCATGTGCCTCCTAGTATGATGCGCTAAGAAGGACATGTTATTTCTATGACTTTTCTGTCTTACATGAAAGGCCCAAATTTCAGGATCACTAGCCTGGACTCCTCAAAAATGTCAAGACAAAGAAAAAGCTGAGCAGCTATTCCTGATTAAGGGAGATTAAAGAGAAATGACAACCAAATGGAATATGTCATCTTGGATCGGATTCTGGACCAGAAAAAAGAACTTTTTTAAAAAATATATAGTATAAGGGACATGATTGGTACAACTGCTAAAAATGTAATAAGGTCTGCAGAATAGATAATAGTATTAAGTTAATCTCCTGATTTTGGTAGTTGTGAATGTGTGAAGAAAATGTGCTTGCTCTTAGAAAATATACGTTGAAGTATTTAGGGGAAAAGGGGGCTTCGTATCCACAATTTATTGTCAAATGGTTCTGAAAATAAATAATAAAATAAAGTTGTAAAGTGTTCACAGTTAGTAACACTGGGGGACAAGTATACTGAAGTTCCTTGTCAACTATTCTTGCAACTTTTGCATATTTGAAATAATTTTAAAATAAAATTTGCCAAAAGCAAAGAAAACAGAAAAAGAATAGATCACTCACCCACTTTCCATCCCTTACTCTGTTTTACTTTTCTGCATGACCCCTTAGTAAGGTCTATTCCTTCCTTCACTGGACTGCAAACTCCAGCAGAGCAGGGACTTGGTTCCGTTCACTACCAATCCTCCTATCTTTCAACAGGACTTGGCGCATGGTAGGTATTCTATAAACACGTGTTGAATAAAGTACGTCCATTTTGGAGAACAGTCTTAGGAAAAGACTGTAAGTTTTGAATCCAGGCTTTAAATTCAGGCCAAATGATTCTAGAACTGCTTCTAATGCTCTGCTTTCTGGCTTCATTGTTTCAGGAACCCCCTGGCCTTTGTGTACTCCCCTCCTTTTGGGTGGGGGCTCAATCTCGTAACTCACTTCTAATGAATAGAATATGGCAAAAATATGGGATGCCACTTCCATGATTGGGCTTCTCTGGTAGCTCAGCTGGTGAAGAATCCCTCTGCGATGCAGGAGACCCTGGTTCAATTCCTGGGTCAGGAAGATCTGCTGGAGAAGGGATAGGCTATCCTCTCCAGTATTCTTGGGTTTCCCTGGTGGCTCAGACAGTAAAGAATCTGCCTGCGATGTGGGACACTTGGGCTGAATCCTTGGATAGGGAAGATCCCCTGAAGAAGAAAATAGCTACCCACTCCAATTCTAGCCTGGAGAATTCCATGGACAGAGGAGCCTGATAGGCTATAGCCCATGGGGTCGCAAAGAGCTGGACACGACTGAGTGACTTACACTCACTACTTCCATGATTAGGTTAGTTACAGGATGACTGCAACTTCCATCTTGCTAGTGGACCCTTGCTGGCACTCTTTCTTGCCTTCTTGCTTGCTTCCTGCCTTTGTGAAATGCTGTATGCAAAGGTCCACGTGGAAAGAAACCAAGGGAGGCCCCTGCAAGGAACTGAACCTTGCCGACAAACACATGCCTACTCGCTTTGGGAATGGCTCCTTCCCAGTTAAGCCTTCTGATGAGACTGCAGCCATGGCAGACACTTGGGTTGCAGCCTGTAGGAGATGCTGAAGCGAGGACTCAGCTAAGCCATGCCCAAGTTCCTGACCCACAGAACCTGTGAGATCATAAGTGTTTTTGCTTGTTTGTTTTTTAATTCGTATTGGAATATAGTTGATTTACAATATTGTATTAGGTTCTGGTGTACAACAAAGTGAATCTGTTCTACCTGTAGATAGCCACTCTTTTTTAGATTCTTTTCCTATATAAGTTATTACAGAATATGGGGTAGAGTTCCCTGTGCTATACAGTAGTCCTTATTAGTTATCTATTTTATATACAGTAGTGTGTACAGTACTCTTGCCTGGAAAATCCCATGGATGGAGGAGCCTGGTGGACTGCAGTCCAAGGGGTCTCTAAGAGTCAGACATGACTGAGCGACTTGACTTTCACTTCTCACTTTCATGCATTGGAGAAGGAAATGGCAACCCACTCCAGTGTTCTTGCCTGGAGAATCCCAGGGACGGGGAGCCTGGTGGGCTGCTGTCTATGGGGTGGCACAGAGTCGGACACAGCCGAAGCGACTTAGCAGCAGCAGCAGCAGCAGCAGCAGTGTGTATATGAGGAGGGCATGGCAACCCACTCCGGCATTCCTGGCCTTCCCTGGTGGCTCAAATGGTAAAGAATCTGCCTGCGATGTGGGAGACTTGGTTGAATCCCTGGGTTGGGGAGATCCCCTGAAGAAGAAAATAGCTACCCACTCCAGAATTCTAGCCTGGAGAATCCGCATGGACAGAGGAGCCTGGTGGGCTACAGTCCATGGTGTTGCAAAGAGTTGGACACGACTGAGTAACTAAGCCCAGCACAACGCAGCGTGTATATGTCAGTCCCAACTTCCTAATTTATCCCTCTCATCTCTTACCCACTGAGAGCCATAAGCTTGTTTTCTACATCTGTATTTCTGTTTTATAGGTTAGTTCATTTGTGCTTTTTTTTTTAAAGATTCCACAAATAAGCAATATCATATATTTGTCTTTCTCTGTCTGACTTACTTCACTCAGTATGACAATCTCTAGGTTGTTTCAAGTCACATATTGGAACAATTTGTTACAGGAACATTACCATAGGAAAGGAATACTACAACCCTCTGTATTAGTTTATATATGTATATATTTATATAATATATACTATAATTTATATAATATATTTATATATATATAATATAATGTATATAATTAGTTTACCATTTTATCTAGGCTTCATAGCATGGTGGAGCTCAGTGAGTGATTGTCAAAAATTTACCTCATTAGAAATAAATGGTAGGTGAGTTTATACATTAACCTAGGACTTTGGTCATATCTAAGGGCCCTGATAATGTTCTTGAATTTTCAAGTTCAGAAACAAGAGTCTGAACTGTGGGCTGTTCATTCACCATAGCTCTGCCCCCCATGAGGTCCCATCTGGGTGGCCAGCTGGTCCCCTAGACGGCAATTTCATCTCAATTCCTTTAACATCATAATTTTTGAAACTAGTGTTTGTAACACTAAACCACATGAGAGGACAAAGTGACCTGCCCATCCACCTGTTCTAATTAATATACTTTTAAGCTTCTCAGGAAAAACCATTTCTCCTCCTTCCCTTACACCAAACAAAGATTTAGCTATAAAATTTCAGCTTAGAGTAATCACATCCTGAATCAATGGCTTATTTTTTGAGTAAAAAAAAAAAAAGATCCCTCTAACATGTTCATTTTAATTTCAAAAATGCTATTTTAAATGGTAGGGAGCCTTTTAATTCTCCACTCTGGGTTATAAAAAAATAATAGATAGCCAGAAATGTGTTATTAAAGCTATTTTTCTTGGCGTTCTGGTAATTTAATAAACTGCTGAAGCTAAGCCTTGAGACTTTATGAAGCAGAAAGAAGACGACTTGGCTGTTGATTAATAGTTTCTGATCATCCCCCAACCACCCCCCGTGCTTCCTGGGGGTGATTCCTGAAGGACAATGGGGGAGTTCTGAAGAATGAAGATTTGGAGAAACATTGTAAAAATGTCTTGTCCTGGGAAGCTTAATTTCCACGATGACCCACACACTCACTCTTCTTGAGGTTCTGGAAAATTGACTGACGTGAGTTTCAGAAAATAACTCTTGATGTGGTCACTTCCATATTTGACTTTAGAGCACCTCACCAACCTTGAAAAGCTTCTACACCAAGGTCATTGTGGAATGTCTTATTCTGCTAGGGCTTCCATAACAACAACAAGAAAACATAAACTATGTGACTTAAACAGCAGGAATTTATTTTTCTTAGTTCTAGAGTCAAGAACATCCAAGGTCAAGGTGCCAACCAGATAGGTTTCATTCTGAGGCCTTTTCTCCTGGCTTGTAGGGGTGTGAGAGGTGGATCCTAAAGAAGGCCAAGCACTAAAGAACTGATGCTTTCAAAATGTGATGCTGGAGAAAATTTTGAGAGTCCCTTGGACAGCAAGGAGATCAAACCAGTCAACCTTAAAGGAAATCAACCCTGAATACTCAACGGAAGGACTGATACTGAAGCTGAAGCTCCAGTATTTGGGGCACCTGATACGAAGAACTGACTCACTGGAAAAGAGCCTGATACTGGGAAAGACTGAGGGCAGGAGGAGAAAGGGAAGACAGAGGATGAGATGGTTGGATGGCATCACCAATGCAAGGTACATGAACTTAGACAAACTTTGGGAGATGGTGAGGGACAGGGAGGCCTGGCGTGCTGCAGTCCATGGAGTTGCAAAGAGTTGGACACGACTAGGTGACTGAACAACAGCAGGTGACTTAAACAACGGAAATGTATGTCTTTTAGTTCTAGAGTCAAGAATGTCCAAGGTCAAGGTGCCAGCCAGATAGGTTTCATTCTGAGGCCTCTTCTCCTGGCTTGTAGGGGGCCACCATCTGGCCATATGCTCACATGACCTCATCTTTGTGTGCTTGTGGAGGAGAAGAGCAAGCTCTCTGATGTCTCTTCTTTTAAGGGCATTGATCCCATCATGAGGGCCCCATTCTCTTGATCTCACCTAACCCTAATTACCTCCCAAAGGCTTCATCTCCAAATACCTTCATATTGAGGACTAGGGATTCAACATACGGATGTGGTGGTTACATGGACATTCAGTCCATAGTAGGGCTTGAAAAACTGTTAGTGGCTCAGTCATGTCAGACTGTTTGCCATCCCATGGGCTGTAGCCTGCCAGGCTCCTCTGTCCCTGAAATTCTCCAAGAAAGAATTACTGGAGTGTAGCCATGTACCAGTTATTAGGACTTCATTGCCTAATAATCCTAAAACTTCGCAAACCACATTTCTACTTTGTCTGCTGGATCTGTTAGGCTCTGTGAAGCAGGGGCCCTCGAGAGAGACCCCAGGCTAGAAGAGGAAGAAGGGACTTGTTCATTCTTGTTTGGCTCCTATTCTGATCAGCATCACTCTAACAATGACAACTTTGCTCAGTAGTAGCATTTGCAGTCAGCTTACTATTTTTCCAACACTTGCAGAACCAGTCTCACTGAGGCATCTTAGAACATTAACACCAGTAATCTGATGCCTCCTCCTTAAAGATATGGGTTCCTATTCCCAGGGAGCCTTTTCTGAGTCCAGAGACACTAGCACCACCCAGACATTTTCTGCTCCCCAGATTCACATGTCTGAGCTTCAGCTCCTCACGTCTTCTCCGCTGCTGCTGCTGCTGCTAAGTCATTTCAGTCGTGTCCGACTCTGTGTGACCCCACAGACGGCAACCCACCAATCTCTGCCATCCTTGGGATTCTCCAGGCAAGAACAGTGGAATGGGTTGCCATTTCCTTCTCCAATGCATGAAAGTGAAAAGTGAAAGTGAAGTAGCTCAGTCGAGTCTGACTCTTAGTGACCCCATGGACTGCAGCCCACTAGGCTCCTCTGTCCATGGGATTTTCCAGGCAAGAGTACTGGAGTGGGGTGCCATTGCCTTCTCCGCTCCTCCTCTAGGCCTCTACATATGAATAAGTCTGCCTTCTCTTTGGATGGCAGCTGTTTTGCAATTGCTACTTCTGTGTCACCCTTGGAATTTTTTTTTTTCTTTTCAGGTTTTCAATGTAGAGTTAAAAATTATTTATTTATATTAATATTTTTTCTGTTAAAATAACTAACATGGTTCTGTCTTCTAGTGACTGAGAATGGGGACTTGACAGAAAGATGCAATCCCCCAAAATATAGATAGGCCACTCTCACTTTCTCTAGGCCTGTTTCTCTCCCTGTAAAGAGAAGCAAAGGGTAAATGTTTCATGGGTGAGACTGATCCCACTAAGCTAATATTTCCCTTTTCTTTCAGTGGCAGCTGGGAAGTATGGTTGTGACAAGCAAAGCCTTCCTTGTTCAAAGGTTTTTCTTTATAGTTAGCTCTGTGAGGGCAGAGAATAAGATTATCCAATTAGGTAGCTCAGGACTTAACCCAATGTCTGGTGTAAGGGGGGCATTCAATAAATGTCTACTAAGTGATGAATAAATTGAAAGATGGATGGATAAATGGATTGGTAGATGGAAAGATGATGTTATCTTGAGAATATCTAGTAGCAGAAAGAAGTCTTTTTGAAGGAATGGAGTTATTTCATTTTTGAGCATGTCACATAGGATTAGCTTTGGTTATGTGTGAAAGAAGTGCTTCCCAGGTGGCTCAGTGGGTAAAGAATCTGCC
This sequence comes from Oryx dammah, assembly GCF_014754425.2. Classification (NCBI taxonomy): domain Eukaryota; kingdom Metazoa; phylum Chordata; class Mammalia; order Artiodactyla; family Bovidae; genus Oryx; species Oryx dammah. Next base: position 109,357,226 of record NW_024070212.1, read on the forward strand.
TGCAATGCAGAAGACGCAGGTTCAATCTCTGGATCAGGAAGATCCCCTGGAGGAGGGCATGGCAACCCACTCCAGTATTCTTGCCTGGAGAATCCATGGACAGAGGAGCCTGGCAGGCTACAGTCCACAGGGTTGCAAAGAGTTGGACACGAGTGAAGCGACAGAGCACGTATGCACGCATGTGACAGAAACTCAAAATAGCAGTGGCTTTTCAAAAGTGTTCGTTTTCTTTTCATGTAAGCAAAGTCCAGGGACAGGCACTTGTGTGCTGGCCTGGCACCACCACAGTCTTTGGAGACTCACTCTTCTCTCTTGTTGCTCCATCAACTTCATAATATATCTCCGATTTCCAGAAATCACACATAACACTTCTGCCTACATTTCATCTCATCCACCAGAACTAAGTCACAGTTTCTGGGTGGTCATGTGCCAATCTGAAAAGGGGAGTTCTATTACAAAGGGGAGAAGGGGGAAATACATATTTGATGCCAATTGGAAATTCCTGTCTTAGGGAGGGATGGATAACACAGAACTGAGGATGCCCTCCCAAAGGAAGGAGACAAGAGAACTTGAAGTCCAGGAGGAGCTGCTCCAGATGAACTCCCTTCCCTTTCTGTAGGGCTGCTTACCCCGAGTCTCCAGGCCCTGCCTCCCACTTCTCCCTCCGTGGTTTAATACTGGAAAATGACCTAGAGGTCTTAGCTGCCTGAAAACTTAACAGTCATTAACCATGTGATATCTGTGCCAACAAAGTTCATTCACTCTGGGCCATGTTACTAGAAACAGGGAAGTGATAGGAAAAGTGGGTAGGAATATTGATTTTGAGTCACTTACCACGTGACCTTAGACAAGATCCTTAATCACACTGAACCTTAATTTCTACAGTTGTAACACCTCTATTTACCCCAGGTTATTGCCAGTGTACATTTGATAATAAATGTGATGTATCCAGCGTTGTGCCTGTTCCAGCATAAGCGCTAAATGATTAGCTGTTGTTGTTGTTCAGTTTCTAAGTCATGTATAACTCTTTGCAACCCCATAGACTGCAACACATCAGGCTTCCCTGTCCTTCACTATCTCCCAAAGTTTGCTCAAGCTCATGTCCACTGAGTCGGTGATGCCATCCAACCGTTTCATCCTCTGTCGTCCCCTTCTCCTCCTGCCCTCAATCTTCCCCAATATCAGGGTCTTTTCCAGAGTCAGCTCTTCAAATCAGGTGGCCAAAGTATTGGAGCATCAGCTGCAGCATCAGTCCTTCCAGTGAATATTCAGGGTTTATTTCCTTCAAAATGGACTGGTTTGATTTCCTTGCTGTCCAAGGGACTCTCAAGAGTCATCTCCACCACCACAGTTCGAAAGCATCAGTTCTTTGGTGCTCAGCCTTCTTTATGGCCAACTCACCCATCCGTACATGACTACTGGAAAAACCATAGCTTTGACTATATGGATTTTTGTCTTCAGAGTGATGTCTCTGCTTTTGAATACGCTGTCTAGGTTTGTCATAGCTTTACTTCCAAGGAGCAAGTGCCTTTCGTTCTTATTTTATTAAATATTTCAGGAACCCACAATTTTGCTACTCCTCACTTAAACCACACATGGACTATCATTAGTTTAAAATTTTGCAAACAAAGACTGTTCGGAGGAAAGAGTCTGAGGGGGTTGTGACTTGAAAATGTATTAGATGAGCATTCGTTACAGAGTCCAGGGATGTAAAATGTCAGATGTCACTTATCTGGTGTTCTGAACTGAGGTGGCTATCTTGCTCTCATATATCCTGTTAATAAACCTTCCATTGTAACTATGAGTTAATGTCTAAGTGCAAAATGCATGGGAGAGGTGCTATGTCTGTCTTCCTCACTGCTGATCGTCTTAACCTTAAGATACATCTTAAGATGTATCCTTAAGAATAAGGTTCAGTGACTGTAGGCTGATTAGAGGGGAGAGTCGGTTGGAAGGAACACGGAGGACATGGGGATCTTCAATCCCTTCCCAGACTGGGAAGGAACACGGAGGACATGGGGATCTTCAATCCCTTCCCAATTCTTATGAGTCCCAGTTCCCACCACTCTGCATCCATTTCTGGACTTCTCTGAGAGGTGAGCAGAGTCAGGGAGAACAACGTGTTGGAAAGACTTCGGGCTTTGGCTCCAGCCCTCCCTTAAGTTTCCTCCTAACGAATTTCTTAGGGGAAAAAAATCCATAGAGGCTTCTGAGAATCTGATTCCTAGACATGCCGGGATGGGCTCTAGTGTCACAATGCCGCTCAATACAGCTTCACAAGTGTTTTTGATAACCATTGTGTGCCAGGCACCACACCAGATGTTGTTCTGCATGCATTTCTTTCTTTTTTAAAAACGAATACTTATTTTTATTAAAGTTAAACACACACATTTTAAAAGCCACACAATGCTATTCACAACAGCCGAAACAAGGAAGCAACCTAAATGCGCATCGGCAGATGAGCGGGCAAAGAAGACGGGGCGCATGCGCACAGAGGCGTATCCGTCATAAAAAAGATCCAAATAATGCCATTTGCATCTACCTGGATGCAGCTAGAGATTATCACACTAAGTGAAGCAAATCAGAAAGAGAAAGACAAATACTAGATGATATCATTTATGTGTGGAGTCTGAAGTATGGCACAAATGAACCTATCTAGGAAGCAAGCAGAAACAGACTCACAGACATAGAAATCAGACTGTGGTTGCCGGGAGAGCGGGTAGGTGGGGGAAGAGAGTATTGCAAGTTTGGGATTAGCAGACAAAAGCTATTATGCATAGGATGGATAAACAACAAGGCCCTACTGAATAACACAGGGAACTATATTCAATATCCTCTGATAAACCATAATGGGAAAGAATATTAAAAACAGAGTGTCTAAATGTGTATAACTGAGTCATTTTGCTGTACTACAGATACTGGCACAACATTGCAAATCAACTATGTGTTAGTTGCTCAGTCGTGTCCATCTCTTTGTGACCCCATAGATTGTAGCTTACTACGCTCCTCTGTCCATAGAATTCTGCAGGCAAGAATACTGGAGTAGGTAGCCATTCTCTTCTCCAGGGGATCCTCCTGACCCAGGGATCAAAATGGGGTCTTCCGCATTGCAGGCAGATTCTTCACTGTCTGAGCCGCCAGGGAATAGCCCCAACTATACTTCAATACAAAAAAATAAACAAATAAAAAGCCAAATAATGTTCAAAGAATCATAAACAAGGGCATGATCCCCACACCACCCTCCCTCACAAACCCATCCATAGGTAACTGCTGCTCATAGGTAACTCAACGCTCCTAGTGCTTTCTTTATTCTGGAGTTTACTTCCAGATTTCCAGAGAATTATGGGAATTCCACTATCTCTCAAATTATCTGTTTTGGATATTACCTACTGATTTCATATGATGACAAAAAGATTTCAGCTCTTTTCACACCCCTTTCTTCGCCTCCATCCTCCCACTATAGTTATCACACTAATTTTGGTTAAATCCATATATGGTTTTTTATTATCATGTTGATCACGTAAATATTGTTCACTGCTGAGTTAATAACAATTGTTTCATTTCTTATTTGAATTTATAGCTAAATCTTCCCTCCCCTACAAACTGCTATAAAACAATTCTCAATACAATTTTCCACACAGTCAACTCTGTCAGAATGATCAGTCATTTTCTTCTTCTCCAGCCCCTCACAGCCACCCACCCCTACCACCACCACCAACACACCTCTTATCTGAGGCCTCCAATTTCCTGTCCTAATCTGGGCTGGCAATGGTGTAGCTTTCCAGGTTTTGCTTCATGGTTCTTGAGCTAATATCTTCTTCTTTCAACATCCCAGGAATTTCCTCAGCCTCCCTCCCACTGAGGGTACCTGTTTTCTCTATTCCACGTCTTCTGTCCTGGGTAACCCACATGGCTTCCTGACAAAGGTTCAAGGAGGCAAAGTTTTTGAGGCTCTGCATATCTGAAGACACTGTCATTCTACCTCCACGGATGAGAGTCTAGTTTTCCATTAGAAGTTGTTTCCATGTGAGAGTGGACGTGTGGACATAGGGGGAGAAGCAGAGGGCGGGGTGCACTGAGAGAGCAGCGTTGGCGTGTATACACCGTTTGTGCACAACAGCGAGTGGGGAGCTGCTGTGTAACACAGGGAGCTCAGCCTGGTGCTCTGCGATGACCCAGAGGGCCAGGACTTGGGGTGAGTAGGAGGGAGGCCTAAGGGGAGGGGATATATGTATCCATATAGCCGATTCACTTTGTTGTACAGCAGAAACTGATACATTATGAAGCAATTCTACTCCAATATTTTTTAAAGTGTAAAATTCAGTGATGAAAAAAAAAAAGAAAAAAAAAATCAAAGTGGTGACAGCTTTGTTCCAGGCTCTTCTAGGTTCCAATGTTACTGCTGAGAAATATGAGGCCATTCTCATTTATGAACATTTGTATGTGAGCAGGATTTTCTGAAAACCTTAGGATTTTGTCTTTATCCTTGATATGCTGAAATTTTACAATGATGTGGCTTGATGTAGATCTTTTTCATTCATTTCACTGAGCACTAGTCTGGGCCATTCAATCTGGGGAATTTTCTTTTGTATTCCTATTGGTACTTCCCTCCCCTCGCTTTACACTGGTCTGCCTAGAACTCCTGTTAACCAGGTACTTGGTCTCCTGGACTGGGCTTCTCATTTTCTTACCTTTTATCTCCTATAATCCATCACTGTATGTTTTAAAAATTCTCCTTTCTGGAAGATCTCTCTGATGCTAGCTTCCAACCCTTTCTACTGAAAAAATTAAATCAGCTATCACTGTTTTAATTTCAGAAGCGCTTTCTTGTTCCGATTTTTAAAAATAATCATACGGCATATTGTCTTATTTTAAAAATATACTGTCTTCTCTTCTCTCCCTGAGAATGCTATGCTTTTTCCTCTTAGTTCTTCTTACATTTTTTGGTGAGGGGTGGCTCGTGGGGTCTCAGTCCCCTGACCAGGAACTGAACCTGGGCCATGGTGGTGACATCCCAGAATTCTAACCACGTGGCAACCAGGGAACTCCCTTACCTTTGTCTTTCTTGGTGGAGATTGTTCGTTCCTATTAAGCATGAAGACCTTAAAAGTTGATTGGAAGCTCTTTGTGAAAGAGCATAATCATGGGGTAATTTTCATTGGTACCTCCAAGTGCCTATGGGGCATTTCAGTTTCTTCAGAGAACTCTCCAAATCCCTGCTTCTTGGGTAAAGTCCAGCTGCTGGCTTTGGCTGTGGCTATGTATTTCACCTAATGCCCATTTTCTATCTGCACCCTCATCTCCATAATCCTTATGCGTGCTCTGTATGTTTCTCCAGAAAAAGTGCATCCTGTCTCCTATGAAACTGTGGCCCCTGGCTTTTTGGGGCCAGGATAGGAGATACCTCTTATTATATATCAACCCCTTGCTTTCACCTCTATTCAGGCTCAGCAGGGGGAAATGGTTTGCTTCTTGTTGATTGGCAGACATTTCAACTTGATCTTTCACTCCTCTGCAAAGGCATTCACCATTACTCTATCCTACTTCTGCCTTTGAACATAGCAGATAAAATCGCTGTCTTCTCTTAGTTTCATTGCAAATGAAGTTGGTATAAATGTTCTTAGTCTCCTTGTTATTACTGTTATTTAGTCACTGAGTGGTGCCTGGAAAAGAAATTGACTTCCAGGGACCCAGGAAGAAAGGTCAGCTGTGTCACACAGTGAAGGCAAGAGAAATGCTCTTGCGAATCCTGGACTTAAGCCCATCCTGAGACACTGGTGACTTGCATATCCCTAGCCTCTCACTGCAATCGGGACTGGGCTCCTAACGTCCCCCAGACCTGGCCCTCACTGACCTCAGCCAAGGTGAGACCAAGCTCTCGGGTGAGTATTAGGACTGGTAATAGGGCAATTTAGAACTGACAGTGTTGGTCCATCTGCATGTACATGGATCAATTTTTGAACCCAAGAGGTAGAGGTCCTTAGATTAACCTTCTGTTTAATTTCATCTTATGATGGTTTGCCAAAAAATAGTTCATTTCATAGACCATCCCTGATCAGTGATGGCTGCCTGGACTACCACAGGGAGAATGGTCCTGTGGCTCAGAGGAACAGCCTAATGGTACCTGCCAAGGGTATCGAATAGGAGAGTTAAAGTATATGCGTGTCACTGACTCAGGACCCCTCCTCTTCTCAGATCTGTGCCTTCCATCCACGTGATCCATATGCTTTCAGCGTCCCTATCCAAGTCGCTGATAATAGCTGATTGAGAATGATCCAGGGACATTGCCATGAGGGGCAGTTCTGAGACTGACCTCTAGTTCAGCACTGATCTCCAATCATCAGATATCATCTTGTCTATCCCAATATTTAGGATTACTTTTAGAACGGATTTTCAGGACACATTTTCCCGTCTCGTATCCAAGAGAGCCTTTTCTGTGAGTGGTCACCTGGACAGGGCACAGCAGGACGCCCTTCTTCTTCATCCATTCCTGAGATGCTTAATTTGGGCTCTTGAGAAGTGAGTGGATCACACACAAAAGAATAGGTAAGCCCTCAAGTGTACGATCCCTGGGGTCCCTCATTTACAGAGAAGCACTTGGAGGATGGTAGCCTGTGTCCTCAGTAAACTTTGAGTCTCCCGGGGTGGGAGGCGGGGGAAGGAGCAGTGATGATTACACGGAGCATTACAGAAAATAAACAGGCACACTCTACGTCAAGCAGCTCATACTTTTATCGGAAAATACAAACTTTCTAAAATTAAGTGTCTTACTTCTATTTTACCAACAACAACAAAAAACAAAAATCACTCATGTTAGCTAAATACAGATGCATATGTGGATGAGCAAGTACATATGAATCCAAGGGGGGAGCGTGTGCTCTGCACTTTGCCGGGGGGCGGACTGTGTGTGCGTATGAGTGTTGGTCCATAGATGCGTCTGGCCTTGCTGTTTTCTGTCTGTGACCTGGTCGGAACCTTGGCTTTCCAAACTTCATACCAAGCTGCTGCAGAATCCAGAATTCCAGAGCCCTTAGCCCTGCTCCAGGGGCTAAAGTGGGAGGAGGGAGCTAAGAAGGCGATCTAAAAATTTATGCCATTCCCACTGGAGGAAAAGTAGGGGCTGTTCATCAGGGGCCCAGTGGATGTTGAGCCAAACCTGGAGGAGAAAGAAAAGGACATCGTGATGGGACTTCCCTGGTGGTCCAGTGGTTAAGACACCACCCTCCCAATGAAGGGGCCCGGGTTCAACCCCTGGCCAAGGAACCAGACCACACGTGCCACAACTAAGTTCTCATGCCGCAACTAAAGAGCCTACGTGTGGCAATGAAGATTCTGCCTGAGTGTTGCAACTAAGAGAAAAAAAGCATTGTGATGGAATTCCTGATGTGGTGGTGATATTAGGGAAAGTAATATGTTAATGTGGGGGCTGTCAAAGACTGGGAAGATCATGACAGGCTTAGAAACTGAAAGCTTTAGCAGTAATACAAAAAGCTTTGGCTCTGAGAAAATAAAATATTGAAATGATATTATTGGAAGACAACAAAGAGTTTCTTCTGCCACTCCCTTAGGTCAGGAAGGCCCTGGCCGCCTGTAGGGACTCTGTCCAGCCTATGCTTTCTCCGTATCCAGGACCAGAGCCTAGGAAGCCTCTCTGGATTGGAGCACCTTACCTGTGGGCCTATAGCCCCTGTACTTGCCTTAGAGGATCTTGCGTGCCCCTCAAGAAATTTCACATCAGAGAACTCAGACCCACGTCCCAGGGTGAGATTTCAGAATCCGCCCACCCCAGGGCTCCTGATCCCCTTCTCAGCACCACGTTCAATCAGGCCCTGCATTTCACCGCAATCTTGCAAGAAAGCCCGGAGGTGCCCCTGACTGCCCGCAGCTTTGCTAGACCCCCAGGGAAGGAAGAGACAAGAAGACCTGAGCCTCAACCTCCAAGAACAGAAATACATACTCTTCTGCCTTTTCTCCCTGGCTAGTCATACTTCGAAAGAGAGTTCGAAAGCCATCTTCTCTGAGAAGACTTCGTTGACCTCTCCAGATGGAATCATTTACTCACACTTCTGGTATCCTATTGCAATTTCTTTCCCCATCTGCTAGGATACTTTGAATGAATGGAATAGAGCTCAAGACAAATCACAGCAGAGCAAATGGCTAGATTTAGTCTAATCCAGGGATTCTCGGTCGCTTTTCAGCTGGGCAGATGCATATTACAGAAGATGCTCACGTTCGTGGCGCCCTCCCATGAACTGATGAAACAGAAAAGGAGCGGGGGGCAGAGGAGGGGAGAAGCAATGGGACACACCAGCGCATTAATTTGTAATGCCTCAGCTGGTGTTGGTATCCGTCGCTCACAGCGAGCAGCCGTGGACAACCGAGGATTTGGGTTGTCCGCATCCCTTCTCACTAAAATAAATTTTCTGAGAACAGGGACACTGTCTGGATTGTTCACCATTCTACACTCAGCACCCAGTCCAGGACATGGCATGAGGTAGGGTGCTGGATAAGCAATTCATGTCAGTGGTAACCTCATTTCTTTTTCTCTTTTTCAAAAATCATATTGGAAAAGAAATTATTGGAAGTGATGTTACTATAAGGATACTCTGAATTCCACTCTGGTTTGCAAAATAAAGGCCATAATCCATACTTCAGTACTTAATCATTACCAGCAATCAATTAGTTATAACACACCTCATATCTGTTGTCACACCCCATGCATCTGAGCCCTTCCGGTTGAAAAGTTCTGATGGGGTCAGCTGCCAAGGGCATGCTCTGGACAGGACGTACCCTAGAGAGCCAGGAAGAGGGCTAATCCATGTGGACTATAGTTATCCAGGAGTGCTTCCTAGAGGAAGAGGAGGAGCTTGAATTGCTTCTCGAGCACCGAGCACCGTTGAAAGGTCTTGGTTTGCCTGGGACAGTTTCTCCACTGGCATTCCCAGTGCAATTATTATTTGCCTTCTTTTGACTCTTAAGCTTATTACTGCTTGACAGATACATTGTATGGTGATCCTGGACTTAGCAGAGGTCAGAGAGGGCTCCCCTCCTCCTTCCCTGAGAACAGAGGCCACCTGCTCCTTCCTCTCCCACCACATATAGTTTGGTCTCTTGGTTCTCGTCTTTGCTCCTGAACCAGAGGAAACACAGACCCTCCTTGTCTCCCAAACTAAACTCTCTCCACCTAGGCCCTTGTACCCCTCCATGCCCAGGACAGCGTCTTCTGGACCTTATTCCATCCAGCACAACTAGTAACCCCCAACACCACCCCTGAGCCCAGGGCTCCCTACGCCCCACCCTGTGGTGCCCAGGTTTTCTTGCCATACTGTCACCCCTCCATCTCTTCCTCTGGCTCCCTCCACTCCACACTCTCCTGTTCTCCTCCCATCTCTTAGATCCTTTGCTTGTGCCTCTCCATCTCCACAACTGCTCTACATGTTGGGAGGCCCAGGGTCCGGTCCTTGGGCCTCTCTTCTTCTCTCTGCTCCCAGGCGATCTTGTCCCACCTTATGCTTCTAAACATCGTCTGTATGCTAATGATCCCCAAATTTATATTACCAGCCACCACTTCTCCCCTGAGCCTCGGACTCAGACACCCACCTGCCCATCGACAGCTCCACTCCTGTATCTAACGGGCATCTCAAATTTCACATAAGCAGAGCTTCCCTGGTGGTTCAGGGGAGCCACTGGCTGTGAGCTACTGAGGTCCATGCACCTAGGGTCTGTGCTGTGCAACAAGAAAAGCTCCCCTAGTGAGAAACCTTGTGTCACAGCTAGACAGGAGCCCTGCTCGCCACAGCCAGAGAAAAAGCCCACGCAGCAGTGAAGACCCAGCACAGCAAAAAATAAATACATACATAAATAAAATTATTTTTAAAAATTCCGCATATGCAAAAACCAAATTCCTGATCATCCGGACTTTGGTACTGCCACTTATCCAGACACTCAAGTCAAAACCCTACAAATCAATGCTACTTTCTCACTATCATGTGTAAAAGAAATCGTGAGAAGTTGCTAAATAACAAAGGGAGCCCAGCCTGGAGCTCTGTGATGACCTAGAGGGGTGAGATGAGGGGAGGAGAGGGAAGAGAGGGAGGGAAGGGATGTAGATATATATATGTATGTAGACATATGTATCGACGAAGGCAATGGCACCCCACTCCAGTACTCTTGCCTGGAAAATCCCATGGACGAAGGAGCCTGGTGGGCTGCAGTCCATGGGGTCGCTGAGAGTCACACACGACTGAGCGACTTCACTTTCACTTTTCACTTTTATGCATTAGAGAAGGAAATGGCAACCCACTCCAGTGTTCTTGCCTGGAGAATCCCAGGGACGGGGAGCCTGGTGGGCTGCTGTCTATGGGGTCGCACAGAGTCGGACACGACTGAAACAACTTAGCAGACATATGCATATATATATACTTATATATATATATATAAGTATGACTGATTCGTGTTGTTGTACAGCAGAAACCAACACAAAATTGCAAAGCAATTTCCCACCAATTAAAAATAAATAAAATAGCTCAGTTAAACAAACAAAACTAGGAATCACACTTGACTCCTCTCTTTTCCTTATTCCATATCCAACCTTCAAGCCCCATCAATTCTACGAAGAAGATAAACGTTTCAGATTTTTCTCGCCTCCTTTCCAGGGTTACTGCCTCGTCTATGCCTCCAGCACCTCTTGCTTGGGCAACTGTAAAGGCGCCCAGCCTGTCCGCTCCATCAGCTCTTACTCCACAGCCCTCTCTTTGTACACTGGCCCATGTCATCTTCTCACACAGAGAATTAGAACATTCGCGGCTGCCCACGTCTCTCTCCTACCTGGCCTTGCGGACCCTCTCTGGTCTGGGCCTGCCGCCACTCTGGCTTCCAATCCGCCCCCTCTCCCCCACCAACTGTGCTCCGGCTGCATTTCCCACTTCATGGCCACTGCGCTTTCTGTCCTCTCTGCCCAGAGTGCTCATCAACTATATGTACACACGGCTCGTTCTCTCGTTTCATTCAGATCTCCCCGCTTTCCCTGCACCTGACGTGTATGGTGCTTGTTTATTTCTGCATTGTCTATCGATCCTCCTGGAATGACAGAAGGAAACACGCTTGTCTTGTTCACTCCAGTAACCCATGCCTAGAGCCAGCCAGGCACACGCAGGAGGCCACAGAGAGTTTTTTGAATAAATGAACCATCCCTTTGAGGGATGCAGGCCTGCACTCCCCGCTTCACCTTTCTGACCCCACTTTCTTTCCAGCCAGCCTCTCAGGCCACCCCTCCAGCCTGCTGACCACTGTGCCTCCGTTTTCTCTCCTTTGCCCACAGGGTCCCCAGCTGGCCCCTGGCTCCCGCCCGCTTCTAAGGCTGCTCCTTCCTCAGTCTCCTCCCCTGCCTGTCTCTCTGAAGACAGCTCAAGACCAGGGCTCCACCCGCCCTCTTTCTGCTCCCCACCAGTGCTTCCCAAGAGCTGGCCAACGAGAATGGGAGCACGCTGCCCCTCCGCATGGCCGGTTCTGGGCGAGTCTCTCTTCCCCCGAGCCCAGAGTTACAGCATAGAAGGGGCATCTGCTGGCCAGCAGGCAGGCTGTGTGCCCTCTGCAGTCCCATCTGCTCTCACCTCTCTTACAGACCCTGCAGTCACCTCTCTTCCCCCATCTCTCTCCCCTCTGGCCCATCAGTTCATTCCAGCATTCACAGCTCTGCATCGGACCCCCAGGCCCACCAGTCAGAGCTTTTAATAATCCAAGTCTGGCCTTCCCTTTCCTATCTTCCATCTCATTCAAGGGGTAAATCTCATGCCTCAGCCAGGTGCCTTTATTCCCCAGGTCTCAAGTCTGCCATGCAACCTCCCACCCAAGAGCCTGATTCTCCAGGGTGCTGCCCCCTCCCCATCCTGTCCGTCTAGTCAAGGTTATGGTTTTTCCTGTGGTCATGTATGGATGTGAGAGTTGGACTGTGAAGAAAGCTGAGTGCCGAAGAACTGATGATTTTGAACTGTGGTGTTGGAGAAGACTCTTGAGAGTCCCCTGGACTGCAAGGAGATCCAACCAGCCCATTCTAAAGATCAGTCCTGGGTGTTCTTTGGAAGGATTGATGCTGAAGCTGAAACTCCAATACTTTGGCCACCTCATGGGAAGAGTGACTCACTGGAAAAGACCCTGATGCTGGGAGGGATTGGGGGCAGGAGGAGAAGGGGACAACAGAGGATGAGATGGCTGGATGGCATCACTGACTCAATGGACCTGTGTTTGAGTGAATCCAGGAGATGGTGATGGACAGGGAGGCCTGGCGTGCTGCGATTCATGGGGTTGCAAAAAGTCGGACACAACTGAGTGACCGAATCGACCCCATCCTGTAGCCCTCACTGCCCACCCAGCAGGGACCTTCCCTCTGTCCCTGGGCCACTTTGATGGCACTTTGTCACGGCGCTAACATCACTGCGCCCCCTCCTTGTCCACTCTCATCTCTGAAGGGACGAACCGTGTGCTACTCATTGGCAGGGCCCCACGGGCTAAGGTCATCATCACTACCAGCGTCAACCGACACAGTGCTTCCCCGGGTGTGTTGGTGGAACACACTGCGCTATGAGGAAAGGGGAGGAGAAAAAGGGTGGGGAGGAAGGGAGGGACGGAGGAAGGGAGGGACGGAGGAAGGGAGGGTCGGAGGAAGGGAGGGACGGAGGAAGGGAGGGTCGGAGGAAGGGAGGGACGGAGGAAGGGAGGCCAGAGGGGAGGCGAGGGCGGGAGGGGAAGAATAAGGAGAAAGGAGAAAGAAGAAGCCACAGCCACGGGCTTTACGTTCAGTTGACACTACTGACCATCACCTTGTTGAATGTTCTCCATGCACCCTGGTAAATTAAGTGATCTGTGAATTCCAACAGTTGAGATATCTTTTTATCTTTGTTTCTACCTTTCTTATCCCAAACAGATCTGACTATGGACACCTCTTTCCAGGATTCACCCTCTACAGCAAGAGTTCAGGGGGAACGCTGACTGAAAGCGTCAGAGTCCGGGAAACACCCGTTGACAAGAGAGGGAGGGGCCGGGAGGGGGAGGAAGGGAATCCTTGTCAGACTGGGGAGTCTGGCCCTGACTCTGTAAAGGGAGGCTCTCACAGTGGGGCACACATTCCCTGCACACTGGGAACACACGTTCCCCGGGGGGCGCCCAGGACTGAAGTCTCAGGACTGACCCGGCCCCCACTGCCTCAAGGAAGTGAAGGTTTGGTGGGCGGAAATGAGCAGCTGTGTTGTGTTTAAACAACAAACACAAAGTTCTTACTGACTGGCATGTAAAGTTTGTGTGGAATTGTCAGCGAAATTGAGTTTGTGTTGAGTTTGCGTTGGCTCTTGGCTGCTAAGCCCCTCTCCTCTGCTGTTTGGGGCAGTGTGAGCAGTCCGATAAGCTGTGGGAGAAGCTTCAGCAGGGCCACTTGCGAACTCACAGGGCTATTGGAGAGAGGCAAGGAGCTCGGGACGCGGTAAGTGGGGGAAAGAGCTGCAAGGAGATTATGTGGCTGTAGCCTGCTGGACACCAGGCAAATGGGGAAAGGCATACGCGTCCAGTTCCAGCGCCTGCCGCCTGCTGCAGGCAGTGTGTCCCTCTGCTGCTGACACACAGCTGCCTCTCTGCACCAGGCTGAGGACTCTGGCCCCAAAGGGGGACCACCAGGCTCACCTCCACATCTGGTCCGTCCAGCACACACACAGCCTCTGAACACAGGCCCGGGGTCTCCCCTCCTCCCCGCCAGGGAACATACGTAACAAGGAAGGACCAGTGGGGCCCAGAGCGCCCACCTCCCCTCTCCAGCAGCTTTCAGGAAGGCAGGTGGGCTTCCGGCACAGGCTGAAGACTCACCCGTATGCCGGGGGGAAGAGGTACTGTGGCCCATCTCCTGCCATGGGGGAAGGGTCTCGGGGATTGCTGGCCAGCTTCTGAGGTGTCCTCTGAGAGTACGGATAGTTGGGCTGGACGAAGGGGATGTAGCTCATCAGGGGGGTGTAGGAAGAGCGGAAAATCTGTTGTCCCATCTGCTGGGGGTTGTATGGTGTCACCTGCAGGGCAGAGAGGAGAGAGGCGCTGAGTCCAGCAGAGCCTGCTGCCTCTAAACACCACAGTCCCCCAGCCCTGACCCAAACCCCAGGTCCCACCCTGCAGCCCCTGTGGCCCCTCAGTCGCTGTGGGATACACAGAAGACAATGTGTTAGACTGGGAAAAGCACAGGGCTTAGCTTATTTATGGGAGACGAGCAAGGTATTTAATTTATCCGAGCCTCAGTTTCCTGATCCATAAAATGGGCAAACACTATGTCCATTAGTATGGGGACCGAGTCAGTTGATATAAGTAGAGAGACTGGCACATAACAAATGAATATTATTTCCATTATTGTTTCTCTTCCCTGTCCCCTAACTTTCCCTCAGTCAATAACATCTCAAAAGGCCCTGGTTCCTTGACACTTACAATCTCAGTCAAGGCTGTGGAGATATGTACATCCCTGGCTTCTAGCTCAGGATCTCAACAGACCCCCAAGTCTGAGACAGTCCTGCCCACTGGAAATTCTTGTGATGGATGATGGAAATCTTCTGGGTCTCCACTGGATACCACCCAATATGGTACCCACCAGACATAAATGTGGCTACTGAGCGCTTGAAATGGGCTAGTGGGACTGAATTTTAAATTTTACTTAATTTTAGTTGGTTTCAACGTAAATAACCACACATGGCTGCTGGTTACATTACTGGACAGTGTGAGTGCAAGAGAAAGGCCAAAGAGGGAAAATGGGATTCAGCTCAAACCCTAGAGAAAAGTAGGAACTCACTGGGTTTCTGAGACCACTCGGATCAGACTCACCAAGAAGCAAGACTCCCACTGTCTTCTTGGCAAGGTAGGCATCCCATCTATCTTATTTACTGATTTATCCTCAGCCCTAAGACTGTGCCTGTCACATAGCAGCTGCTCAATAAACATGTGTTAAGTGAATAAGTAAAAAAAGTAAAGAAAGAAAGAGGAGGTGGGTGGAGGAAAGAAAAGACCAATGTCCACCTGAACACCTAAAATGATGGGGAGCTCTTTACACTGCGAGCACTGTATTCTACCACTGACAGCTCCAAATGTCTCATGTGGAGCTGATATCCATCTTCCTGTGTGTTTTGGTCAAACCTAGGGAAATTCTTGGATTTCCACTTTCACAGCAAGAGTGGGGTCCAAGCTGCTTAGCTGTTCAGCATACTGACTGCCCGCTCTCACCCTGCACACCCTTATCTAATTTAAAAAGATGATAAAGCCTAGTGGTCATTAAGTGATAATAAGGGTGTGCCAGGCCCTCCATATGGATTCTCTCATTTCAACTCCGAACAGCCCCCGTGAGGTAGGACCATTAGGATTCCCATTTTAGGTACGAGGAAACCGAAGCTCAGGGAAGTTAAGGAACTTGCTTAGTAAGTGTTTCAAGTGTCCGAGTTTTGTCAGAGTCCCCGCGTCCCTTGACTCCACCACTGTGCTTGCTCCTTCTGGAAGTCTGGGCCCATCCCTCCTGGCCGTCCCCATCCTTCCCCCAGTGCACAAACAGGATCCGGTGATGCTGGATGTGGCTGCCAAACCTCCAAGAGGATGAGCTGAAGGTCATAAAGTGCCAAGAGCTCACAGAGAGAATCCAGGAAGGGACCTCCCAGGACAGACACCCAAGGGTCAGCATGGCAGAAAAAAACACAAAACTTGTTTTTCCAGTGTAGGGGGTGGGAGTCCCAGACCTGGACTTGAGAGGAAACGGACATGAAAAAGAAGACGTAGGTCTTAGAGCTGACACAAGCTTCACTCAAAACTGTACCCTAGCTACATGTCACTGATAAAAACCATAAACCAGAGCTGTGTAGAGGGCTCTGGAACCATCTCCAAGACATCTTTTGTCATCTCTTTGCTGACAAAAGCAATGATAGAGCAGTGTGCCCAGAATGCCACATTCATATAAAAATGCCTGTATAGACAGATATCACTGCGAGGACACCTAACAAACCAGTCACAGTGATTGCCTCTAAGGTGTTTGAAATCTTATACCAGGTTTTTAACGTTACTGGTTCAAATATATGCACATACATAACTTCGTGTAAAAGCATTTGCTGAGGAGCTAGGTGGACAGAATCACTACTCGTGGGGTGGCGGGGACAAGACTGGGATTCTGTGAGCCTGACTGCCTCCCCTCGCGACTTCATCTCAGGATGCAAAGCTGCTACTGCTAAAAGAGCAGCCTGGCCCACGTGATAAAGTGACTCATACTTATAGTCCCTTCTCTATCTTCTAGAACATTCTAACATCCTTCAGGGCAGAGGTGCAGCTTGACGAGAAAGGGTAGGGCTACCTGGGGAGAGAGGCGAGGCCGAGGAGTCCGTGGGTTTGAGGGTGGGCTCTGTTCACCTGGGTGTGTGTGCTGCAGGGGGCAGTGTGCAAGGCCAGACTGGGAATGTAGACTGTTCTCAGCTCTTCCCCTCACAGCCCACCCCTCATCCAAGACACTCAGACCCTCTGGAAGTGCTGTTTCGTGTTGCCTGTGTGTGCTCAGGCCCACACACATCCAGTCCAGTGGCACGTATGGAAACACATCTTTATTTGTGTCTGGGTGTGTGTTTGTATTTTCATCTCTGATGCTTGATTTTTTTTAAAGATCTTTTTGATATGGGCCATTTTTAAAGTCTTTATTTTGTTACAATATTGTGTCTGTTTGTGTTTTGTTTCTCTTTGGCCACAAGGCATGTGAAATCTTAGCTCCTGGATGGGGAATCGAACCCACATCCCCTGCATTGGAAGGTGAAGTCTTAACCACCGGACTGCCAGGGAAGTCCCTCTGCTGCTTTACTTTGATACTATATTTTTATGAATCTGTGTACAAGAGGCAGTAAGCCATAGTTACTGGGAACATGGGCCCTGAAGCCAGCCGGCTCAAGGTCAAACCCCAACCTGCCACTGTGTTACTGTCAAGCAGATGTCGACCCCCGACCTACCCACGGGAGTAGGGGGTACAGATTTAGCTAACAAAAATAGATAACACCCAGATAAATTTGAATTTAAGATAACAGTAAACATTTTTTTAGTTTAAGTATGGTCCATGCAGTATAGGGGACATAGCTCTACTAAAATTTTATTTACCATTTACCTAGATTTAAGTTTAACTAAACCACTAGACCATTCAGATATGACCTAAATCAAATCCCTTATGATTATACAGTGGAAGTGAAAAATAGATTTAAGGGACTAGATCTGATAGATAGAGTGCCTGATGAACTGTGGACGGAGGTTCATGACATTGTACAGGAGACAGGGATCAAGACCATCCCCATGGAAAAGAAATGCAGAAAAGCTAAATGGCTGTCTGGGGAGGCCTTACAGATAGCTGTGAAAAGAAGTGAAAAGCAAAGGAGAAAAGGAAAGATATAAGCATCTGAATGCAGAGTTCCAAACAACAGCAAGAAGAGATAAGAAAGCCTTCCTCAGTGATCAATGCAAAGAAATAGAGGAAAACAACAGAATGGGAAAGACTAGAGGTCTCTTCAAGAAAATTAGAGATACCAAGGGAACATTTCATGCAAAGATGGGCTCGATAAAGGACAGAAATGGTATGGACCTAACAGAAGCAGAAGATATTAAGAAGAGGTGGCAAGAATACACAGAAGAGCTGTACAAAAAAGATCTTCATGACCCAGATAATTATGATGGTGTGATCACTCACCTAGAGCCAGACATCCTGGAATGTGAAGTCAAGTGGGCCTTAGAAAGCATCACTATGAACAAAGCTAGTGGAGGTGATGGAATTCCAGTGGAAGTGTTTCAAATCCTGAAAGATGATGCTGTGAAAGTGCTGCACTCAATATGCCAGCAAATTTGGAAAACTCAGCAGTGGCCATAGGGCTGGAAGAGGTCAGTTTTCATTCCAATCCCAAAGAAAGGCAATGCCAAAGAATGCTCAAACTACCGCACAACTGCACTCATCTCACATGCTAGTAAAGTAATGATCAAAATTCTCCAAGCCAGGCTTCAGCAACACATGAACCGTGAACTTCCAGATGTTCAAGCTGGTTTTAGAAAAGAGAGAGGAACCAGAGATCAAACTGCCAACATATGCTGGATCATCGAAAAAGCAAGAGAGTTCCAGAAAAACATCTATTTCTGCTTTATTGACTATGCCAAAGCCTTTGACTGTGTGATCACAATAAACTGTGGAAAATTCTTCAAGAGATGGAAATACCAGACCACCTGACCTGCCTCTTGAGAAATCTGCATGCAGGTCAGGAAGCAACAGTTAGAACTGGACATGGAACAACAGACTGGTTCCAAATAGGAAAAGGAGTACATGAAGGCTGTATATTGTCACCCTGCTTATTTAACTTCTATACAGAGTACATCATGAGAAACACTGGAAGAAGCACAAGCTGGAATCAAGATTTCCGGGAGAAATATCAATAACCTCAGATATGCAGATGACACCACGCTTATGGCAGAAAATGAAGAGGAACTAAAAAGCCTCTTGATGAAAGTAAAAGTGGAGAGTGAAAAAGTTGGCTTAAAGCTCAACATTCAGAAAACTAAGATCATGACATCTGGTCTCATCACTTCATGGGAAATAAATGGGGAAACAGTGAAAAGAGTGTCAGACTTTATTTTGGGGGGGCTCCAAACTCACTCGATGACCTGCTACCTGGAGCAGGTAGATGATGATTGCAGCCATGAAATTAAAGACCCTTACTCCTTGGAAGGAAAGTTATGACCAACCTAGATAGCATATTCAAAAGCAGAGACATTACTTTGTGCCAACAAAGGTCTGTCTAGTCAAGGCTACAGTTTTTCCAGTGGTCATGTATGGATGTGAGAGCTGGACTGTGAAGAAAGCTGAGCACTGAAGAATTAATGCTTTTGAACTGTGGTGTTGGAGAAGACTCTTGAGAGTCCCTTGGACTGCAAGGAGATCCAACCAGTCCATCCTAAAGGAGATCAGCCCTGGGTGTTCTTTGGAGGGAATGATGCTGAAGCTGAAAATCCAGTACTTTGGTCACCTCATGCAAAGAGTTGACTCATTGGAAAAGACCCTGATGCTGGGAGGGATTGGGGGCAGGAGGAGAAGGGGACGACCGAGGATGAGATGGCTGGATGGCATCACCGACTCAATGGACGTGTGTTTGAGTGAACTCCGGGAGTTGGTGATGGACAGGGAGGCCTGGCGTGCTGTGATTCCTGGGGTCTCAGAGAGTCGGACACGACTGAGCGACTGAACTGGACTGAGGTGTCTTGTATTTTAGCTGAGGAAACCAAGGGAGGGCTGTGACTCCCAGCCCAAGCGATGCGGGGCCAGGCCGTGTGATCTGCTCGGGCCGGTGGAAGGTGGTGGGCAAACACGACCACATCCCAGCTCTGAGCCCTCCCACACTCCTCCCTTCCAGCATGGCAGGCACAAAAGCTATCTTCCGCCTGGGCCCAGAAGGGGGACACTTAAAAAAGGCTTGAACCCAACGCCAGTGCAGCTCAGTCAACCTGTAGACCGCTGGGTAAAAACTAAACATTGTATTGCTTAAAGCCTCTGAGACATTGAGGCTGTTTGTTGCCACAGCAAAAGCTAACTTAGGCAAATTATTTCATTTCTCTGTGTCTCCGTTTCCTCATCTTGACTCTACCTTGTAGGGTGGTTCTGAGGAATAAATGAATGCAGGTAAGGCCCTTAGAGAAGGGCCTGGCGCACAGTAACGGCTCTGTAAGTACCAGCCAGCATTGTCTCCTGGGGACATTGCTTTGTGGCCGCATGCATTTTGGTGCTTGTGTCTGTACCTTGGGGTCAAAGGTGGGCCAGAAAGCGTGGCTGGTGACCAGCTGAACAAAGACAAGGGGACAGACATCCTTCTGACCTGAAGGCCTCCATGGGCTGGGACAGAGGTGAGGAGGTCATCGGCTCACCTGTCTGGAGTAACACCCTCCCTGGGGGTTCAGGATCTGCTGGTAGGGCATCCTGGCTGCCCGCTGAGGATACAGGCCCTGGGGAGAGAAAGGAGGGACTCAGTGCCATGGGTGATAGGCTCCCCGCCAGAGAATGGCAGCCACTGAACTCAGCTTCCAGCTCCCTTGCCTGGATCTCCAGACACAGCAGAGTCCATCCCACCACACTGCTGGCCAGATGCGCGCCCCCTCCCCCGCCACCACCCCCTGCCCCCCAGTTGCTTAGTCCAGTTGGAATCAGGTTGAGTGGGCATGCCTCACACCACACAGGAAGCCCCTGGTTAGCAGGATTCACAGCCTTTTGATTGAATATGTAAGACATGAGCTTTAGGGACCTGCTGTCTTTTGAAATCCAGATCTGCTCCTTAGGCTGTGTGACCTTGAGCAAATCATTTCACCTCTCTGAGCCTCTGTTCCCTTGTCTCTGAAATTATGTGTGTTTAAGCCTGCAAAGCCTGTGAAGGTAGCCAGATTATCTCTGTTGGTGGCTATGCCCTTTTCTAAGTGCCCTTCCCCAAAGCCCATTCTTGCCCCAAGGCAGGAGGTGCTGAGGCTGTCTGCGTTGTGTGTGCTAGGCTGCCTCATGTTTATTTAAACACACTGGCCTGTGTGCTTCCATCTGTGTCTGCAGGCATGTGTTTCTGTGTACAAACGTGCGACTGTGAACCCAGGTGTGTTAGTCTGGGTCTCTGTTGCTGGGTGTCTACCTGCCCACAAGTATACCTGTGTCTGTACCTGATGATAAAGAATGATGGGAAGATACATGAGCTAATCCATCTAAAGGGCCCAGAATAGTACCCAGCATGTAGTGAGGATTCTGCCAGTGCTAGTTACTTCTACCATCTCTCACTGTCTGCCCCCTATCCCCACTGCTCCTGCCACGTGAAGAAGCTGCCTGGCAGCTCAGCCCAACGGTAAGTAGAAATTTTATTCACAACTCTGTCCAGAGTGGCCTTTGGCGTCCTTGTGCATACACACACAAGAACTGCTGCTGTGTGTGGGGTCGGCTCATGACTCGTCCAGGCTCAGGCTGCCCCTACCTGCCAATCCAGAGTTAATCCGTAAGATGCGACTCAAAACCCAAGGCACCCCTCAGACCAGAATATGTCTTTCCAGAAGATTCCACACCAGAGATGCTGCCTCCATCATGCACTCAGCTGAGCTAGTCATCAAAGCACTGATGGCTGAGCTGCCCTTGATGACTTCCTCAGGGCCCCTGGACTGCTCGTAAAAGGCTCCAAATCCCTGATGTGGGGTTCTGGGGAAGGCCTCCCAGCTCTCCTAGGGTGCACATCCTCTCGGGGCCTTCCTTGCTCTCTGCTCCCATGCACCTGCGCTTGACCGTGGCCGGGCCTCCCCCACATCCACCAACCCCTCCATCACTTGAATCCAGTGCACAGGCTTGCCGTTTCTTCAAGCTCTAAGGCCCAGGGCAGTCCCACTTACACCCACAACCAGCCTGTGAGCCCAGGCATGGTCTGAACTGGAGCAGGGAAGTCAGCCGATGGGGCTGCCCTTCCTGTGCCCAGGCCTCAGTGGGCTCCAAGGCCACGTTCTAAGCACCCCTCTTCTGTTTCACCACCTCCCCATCAGCGCTCAGCCCTGCTTTCCACAGCCAACTCCCCTGGGCCACCATCCTCCCCACACCTGCCTGGGCGAGGCGACCCTTAGGATATGTGAGCCACTCGTCCCTGCTCCATCATGGGGTGGGTTTTCCACGACGATGCCATATTCATCAGTACGAGCCACCCTCAATGACCTGAAGGGGATTTCTAGTTGTTCAAATTGCAGTTCTGTGAAATCACAAGCAAAGGGAAATAAACATCCATTCCTCTTTGCTTGAGGCTGTGACCTCTTTGCATGTGCCCGCCCTCCTTAATTGGGAGCAGAATTCCTTTGTGCCAAGCAGCCAGGATTCTCTGTGGAGTCCTGGGTGCTGGGGACTTAGTCTTCCACGGCTCTTCGTCCGTCCACTGCAAAGCTCTGAGTAAACTGGATTTGGGGCCTCATCTTTATTCCTAACGTCGAGCAGGAAAGAGAGACTGGGATGGACTGTTCCCTGTTTCTCCCGTGTGCCTTCTCAAGGTCTGCAGACCTCCCTGACCCCGTGTCCCAGGAAGACCAGGGCTGAACAACAATAAGAACCAACATCTGTATCATACTTGAGATTTTACAAAGCCCTTTCCCATCCACGGACTCAATTAACCTTACAATTGACTCAAGTATTTGCTGCCACTGTAATTATGATGAGGCCATTTCATAGGTGAGGAGACCAGGGCTCAGAACATTTGGCTAACTTGCCCAAGGCCACACAGCCCGAAAGTGGCACAATTCCCTTAAATCCAATTCTCATGATTCTAAAACCTGGCTTCTTTTTATCATATCAGACCCCTTGATCAGCTGTCTTGAAGCTGGTTGGTATCATGAAATCATGAGAAGCTGGGAAAAGGTAAGTCACGCTGTCTGTTGTTACCCCTTGGGAGGGTCGGAGTGTACAGGTGACTTCGGCTGGGCTCAGTCAGTGTCTAAACTGCCGCACAGAAGCAAGGGGCCCTACCAGCCAGGGCCTTTCTGCCCAGAGGCCCAGGAAGCTCAGAGTCAGCCCTGTGATGCAAACACCAGCATCTCTGAAGACAAAGGACCTTCTTGCTAGAATAATACTTCCAAATCTTACCCATGCCAAAAGTCAAGTCAGAAGAAGTTAACACAGCAGAGAGAGACTGTCCCCTCTTTACAAAACAAACCACTGCAAATTAGCTTTACATGGTGAGCCCCTTGAGTGAGTGCATTTGAGAGTGAATCAATTTACACTAAATAAAATTATGCAGTTGTTTCTCTCTCAGAGGTGGGGGGCACACCGTGCTGGCCTTGGATTTGTCCCTGACTCATACTGGACTCAGAGCTTCCTAGTCACCTTGGAATCCCCAGCCTGCAGTCAGTATGAAGCAAGGAGTTTTTTTTTTTTTTTAATTGTTTAAATGAGAAAATAAATAAATACAAATGAGTACATCGGGGAGTAGGTGATAAATGACTCAATAACAAGTGTGCAAGGGTGGAGGAACTTCAGTGAAGGAGCTGGTGAACCAATGAGGATGTGAACAGGGTATTTCTCCAGGAGAGCATATGGTAGATTCAGGATGGATGCACCTGAGGTTTTCCCATGGATCATGCTTCCTTACACCATCTCACCTCAAAGGTGGGGCTTGAGAAAGAGAGTGGCCACTGGCTCTCTTTAGCAAACCAAAAGAAGACTTGAAACCAAAACTTTGGAGAGAAAGAGACCATGCTAAACCCCTTTGCTTCAGTTCCTGTTTTAAGAATCGGGGGCTAAGTCCAGCGGGCCAGCTCAGAGGGGCTTCACATGGAGTAGAGAAGACCCACCTCTCATGCAGGATGTTAAGCCTGCTGTTGTCGAGGAGGAGGAAATACCACTGGGAGCCCAGGGGCAGTGGAAGGGGGAGGGGCACAGGGGCAGGACAAGAAGACCTCCAGGTTGGATCTCCTTCTCTCTTTGCCCTCCCCGGGCTCGGCCAGGCTGGGCTGGGGCAGCAGGCTCCCAGGGGCCTGCCCCTTCTGTACACCTGCACGCCATTCTGGCAAGCAGCCAGGGAGGGGAGAGAAGACTGAGAAATCTTAGGCGTGAGCACCTGTCCTGGAGCAACGGAGCACTACCTGGAGGGGCTGTTTAAGCTCTTGGTTCGGACTATGGTTTAAATCAGAATAGACATTTATTTGATTTTTTTTCATCTCTCTACCCAGTGGGTGGCAGCTCTTACAGGAGATTAAGTTAAATAGACGAACGAAAGGAACTACATTTTCCCGGAGTAAATAAGTTGTGTGAGTAAAACCGCCAGCCTTGCAAGCGTTTCCCCCACCCCTTTGTGTCTGACGCCTCTTAGCTCTGAGTCCAAGACCAAGACTGTGTGCCCAGCCACCTCAGCCGGTAGAAGCTAAGATTGCTAGGTTGTAGTTGAAATCAAACGGCCACATCATTTGTCATCTGCAGCGGGACACTTGAGAGTGAAAGGGAGTACGATGAATAATTATGCTGGGACAAAAGACCGAAACGGGGACTGTCCCAAGTAATCCAGGACACGTGTCATCCGACGACAAGGCAAGTCACGGGAGGTGGTGGGAAACGAGGACTGTGCCATCGGTCAGGCTTCCCTGGGAGCCCAAGTACTTCACAGCCCAGGATTAGCCACGCGGCTCTGAAAGACATAGCACAGAGTGAACCGGAATCAGGACAAAGGAAAATGAGAAACAGGCACACGTGTGTGTGTGTGTGTGTGTGTGTGTGTGTGTGTGTGTGTGTGAGATGCATGCGCACGTGTATCTGGCAGTTGGTCTGATGGGGCCCCTATGAAGAAAGTAACTAACGAGTCCACAGCTCGTTGTGAATGAGGCTCCTCGTGAGCCTCAGCTCCTCCCTGGACGGCCACCACCGGGTGTCTGGGCCCGGACCTGCTCACTCACCTGGTACTGGGGGCAGGTGGAGGGGTTTGTGAACACGGGCGGAGGTACGTAGTTCAGGTTGAGCCAGAGGGGCTGGTTCAGGGTTGCTGAGGTCAAAGCGGTGGCAAAGCGTGGGGTGAACACGTTCCCTGTGTACTTGAGGTTGTTCTTGTCGGCCCCTGTCACAGGTGGGTTAACTGTAAGTCACAGGAGAGGTAGAGCGTTTCGTGATTGAGGAAGGGAGAGGTCAGCCTGCCCCAGCTCCATGACTGCCCCCAGGGTTAGTGTTCTCACAGGTCAGGTATTTTATTTATTTATTTTTTTAATTTTTTCTCTTTCTTTCTTTCTTTTTTTAAATTTTACTTTACAATTCTGTATTGGTTTTGCCATACATTGACATGAATCCACCATGGGTGTACATGCGATCCCAAACATGAACCCCCCTCCCACCCCCCTCCCCACAACATCTCTCTGGGTCATCCCCGTGTACCAGGTCAGGTATTTTAAAAGCTCCCAGAGGGTTCTTCAAAGCTCAAGGAAAACACTGTTAGTTCACACCTTGCCAACGTGGAAAGGGTGAGAGTCCCAGCATGGTCTGCCATGGAGCACCTCCTTCATGACTCACAAGTAAGGAGGCAGTTTAGCAAGAGATACAATCAACCAGCTTGTCTCACCTACATGCAAAACTATATTCCTTCAAGTGCTTCGGAAAAATCCAGTTTGATACAAACAATTGCTACGCTGTGGGAAGCCATTCTTATCAAATTATTAAAGCACCCCGCTGGGGACGTGTACTTGGCAACAGCGAGGACCTTGTGTAGGCGTTGCACCTATGCCAGAGCCATTTTTAAAAAATATTTTAAAATATTATATAATCCCCTTTGGTAAGACCCCACATTAGTCTGAATGAATGAAATTTGATGGAGTTATTTCAGGATATGAATCCTGGATTTTTTCCTTCTATAATATGTCCTGTGGGCTTAAGAGTTAGAGATGGGGTATCAGTGTCCCCTTTTTAGCACCTTTTGTTGGGGGGAGAATGTTTTACTAAAACAGTTTTAGATGTACAAGGGAGAGAAAGCTGAGACGTGAATAATCGTGATGTAGAAATAATCTTAACGCACGGGATTTTCTTTGGCTCAGGCAACTTGAGGGGACATAAGACATGCTGAGTCAGGGCTATATTCAAATTAACCACCAACAAGGCCCATGTGACGCCTGAAAGTCAGCTACATCTCTTGAGCTCTTCCCTGTAGGGGTGACACAGGAAGAAAGCCATTTCCCCATTTTACAGGACTAGGGGAAGACAGTGACCTGCCCATGGATGACAGCCGTCTGATGACAGAGCTACTCCAGGGGCCTATGAGGGTTTCTGAAATCCCTTCCTGCATAGACTCTCTCTGGGCAGGGTCAGCTTACGTTTCAGCTCCAGCCTGTCCATCTCCACTTTGCCACGAAGTTTCAGCTGCTCGCTTGGGTTCTTGGTGGCCCCAAGGAACTCATAGAGCAGGTTCTTCTCAGCCTGCCAGGCAGGCTTCTTGGCCGGCAGAGCCATGGACATGGAACCCATGGGGTCACTGCCACTCTCCTCACCACAGGTGTCCTTCCGGCTCGGAGACCACTGGCTGAGAAAGAGGCTCTCTCGGCCCCTGGTCAGCTCCTTGGCACCTGGATTCTGTTCTAGAGCAGGAGAGAAGCTGAGTCAGTGACTCTGGAAGACCACGTGCTGGATGGGGGGAGCATGGTCTTGTCAACAAAGTCATGGATCCTCCGCAGCACACCTGAGACTCCCACCACTCTGGAAGCCACTCTGGGCTCTCTCTCAACCCAGTTCAGTCCAAGTCCAGTCCCTGAAGCCTTCACTGACCAGCGCCCATGACGGTCTCACACCCCTGCATGCATGAATGCATCCATCCATTCTTGGCTTCTTCCGTCTGTCCACCCATCCATCCATCCTTTTATCCACCCATCTATCCATCCTTTT
>NW_024070212.1:109383639-109433647 GCF_014754425.2 Oryx dammah
ATCCATCCTTTTATCCACCCATCCATCCATCCTTTTATCCACCCATCCATCTTTCCTTCCTTCCATCCACTCATCCATCCTCCCTTCCCTAATCCCATTCTCTCCTCCTTAAAAACTTCCTCCCTTCTAGTTCCCTGTCTTTTCTTACCTTCTTTTCTTTCTTTTCTTCCTTCCTCTTTTCCTCCCTGCCACTTCTTCCTTTCTTGCCTCTTTTCCTTCCTTTCTATCTTTTGCCTTTCCTTTCTCCCTCTTTTTTCCTCCCTTCCTTCTTGCTAACCATCTGCAGGTTGGATTACAAAGGTTCCAGATAGTTCCTGTCTTCAGGGAGCACACTTGGCTTAGTCGGGGGGCACACACATTCCCACACAACACGCAGCTGGTCCCTCGTCATAGACTCTCCTCTTGCTAAGTCGTCGTGGCGATTCAGCACACTCATCAGCGCCAGGCTCTGACCTGAGTCCTGGGGACATTTGGATGAGTCAGAGCCAGACTTGGCCCGGCAGGAACTCACAACAAGGAGGAAGAGAGAGACAGACCCAGAAATAGCTCCGGGACAAGGCAGATGGGGACCGTGAGGTGACGGAGGGACACAGCGGGGGAAGAGGGCGGCTGAGACAGCTTCTGTCTGAGGACCGGAGGGATTCCAGGAGGAGAAGGCCTGCAGCGAGGCCCTACACCCAGAGCCATGGGTGACCGCAGGCAAAGGCACAGAGGCACGAGTGAGCCACTGGACGTTGTCGGTGCCAGGCTCAGCTCTCTCTCTTCAAACAGACCAAGTCCCCTTTGTGCAAGGACACTGCCTGGACCACCAGGGATCCCCCTACAACAGTGGTTTTTCACCCAATTTTCCTTTTGAGCAATGGAACTCTTTCTCCCACAAAACTCTTTCTCCCAACAAAGTAGGGCGGGGGGATGCACCATACTGCAAGCGTAAATACATGGTTTGTGCGTGCTCAGTTATGTCCGACTCTTTGTGACCCCATGGACTGTAGCCTGCCAGGCTCCTCTGTCCATAGGATTTTCCCAGCAAGAATACTGGAGTGGGTTGCCATGCCCTCCTTCAGGGGATCTTCCCAATCCAGGGACTGAACCCAAATCATCTGGGTCTCCTGTATTGCAGGCCAATTCTTTACCGCTGAGCCACCAGGGAAGCATATAATATATATACATATATATATATATTTTAAGGCACTGCTTGGTTGAAGCAGAGAAGAGGGCCTTGCTCTCAGCACCTTCATGTTTCTCCCAGCTTGGAGGTCCTGGTCTCCATAGAGCTTGGCTGTGAAATGGCACTGGACACATGGCGGGCACAGTGGATCATGCTGGTAGCAATAGGATCAGAGGGCTTGTGCCCAGAATCACCTGTTGGGAGTGGACACGACCCCACCAACTCTTAGTCCCACTAGCCCATGGCCTTGGAGCTGAGTCTGGACAGGATGGGGCCTGCCCTCTTACTGCCATCCCAGCAAAGGAGAAAGCTGTTCTAGCCTGAGCCAGAAGAAAATGACAGTTTTTAGCAAAACATGTCCCCGGTGTCTTTTCCTAGAGTGTCTGGTTGCAGAGCGTGGACCCCACCCAGTGCTGAGATAACAGTACCCACTAATAATAGCCCTCTCCCCAGAGGCCCACACACCTGCCATCACACCCCACCCCAGTCACCTGAAACACACTTGCCACTCACTCATCTCCAAAGCTCCCTCTTCCAAAGGCTGTGTACACAGACACACACACACACATCCCTTCCTGCCATTCCCTTCGCGTGCTCACACACATACACAGCTACACACACAGAAGGGTTACACTCAGATGTGCCCAGACTGCATTTCCATCTGCAAAGTCCCTCTCAGCACACCTTTGCTCACACACCTGGACACACACACACACGCAAACGGTGGGAGGATGTGTGGGGCAGAACTGTCTCCAAACCAGCAGCCCTGTCTGACAGAGAGACGTCCACACCTCCCCCATGGAGAAGGAGGTGGGAGGCACGTCTCCTTCCCTGGGTATGCCCCATCATCTCACATGCACAGCTTATTGTCCCCAGAGTCCCTGGATCCCTGGAGGCCTGCCCAGGACCCAGAGTCCAGCGTGCCATTCACAGTTTGGAGTCCTTGGCCTCCTAAAATGCTCCTACAGAATGTTCTCTAGGGTGACTGTGTCCCTGTTTTCTTAGGAAGATGGATCTGGGCCCTCCCAATCCAGGCATCTCTCCTTTACGCATCTCCCACAACCTGGGCGGAGTTTTTACCCTAGCTTCCTCCCAGTGACTGCTGATGGCAGGCAAGTGTCGCTGCCTCCAGTCTTCCTTCTTGGAACCATCCAGTCTGAGTAGCTGGATCAGAACAGACACAAAATGCAGAATCCTGGAATTTGGGGAGGCTTGGGAGGTGGCTGGCAATCCTGGGGAGGGTGTGGACTCCTCGATTTAGGAGTGGGAATGCACTTTGCTAAAGCCCTGGAGTCCCTGGGAACAAACCCCAGGGCCAGCAGTCTGCCTGCACCTGGAGAGTTTACACATTCATCCCCTATCCCTGGGAGAGGGGACCAGGTATCATGGTCAGGACAGGAGCCTCCATCAGAAGCCAGTTAAATTTCCCTCTTATTCAGCTCAGAGTCCCCTGGCTGCACTTTCACCCTGGACCCAGCAAGGGTAAATGCTTCCTTCAATGTCCTCGGGGAGCCTATGGATTTAAAAACCCAGTCAGTTACAAAATGGGCCTCTTCCCAAAGTGTGTTGGATTCAGGGCCACCATGTTTGGTCACATGAGACGTGCCCTGTATATGAGCATCCGGCAGAGGAGGGCTGTGGGGGCTTAAAACAGCCTGCACCCTGGGACCATGCTCATCCACAAGGCTACCTCGCCCTACTTTGCACAGCGATGCTTCATGTGCCTGATGCAGCCCACGTGCTAAGTTTCTCCTCCTAGCAAGCGTGCTTCCTAGCCCTGCTCCCAGCCCCACTCACCCATCAGTTGGTACCCCTCCACGATGGGGTCAGCCTCGGGCTTGGAGCAGATCTTGGCAAACACTGGAAGCTGCTTCTTCTGAGCAGGGAGCTCAGGGAGTTTGTTGGGAGGCACAGGCGGAGGCGGGGGAGGCAGCAGTAGGAACGGGCCCAGCCCCGCGGGCTCTCTGGGTCCAGGGCCATTGAACATGCTGCTCTGCAGGAAGTCCTTGATAACCCTGGTCTCCTCCAACACCAGCTTGCTGTCGGGGGCCTTGGATGTTTCTGTGGACTTCAGTGGGAATTGAGCCAGGAGCTTGCTGATCTCCGAGCTGGAGGCCCCCAGGCTGCGGCTCCTGTCCTCTGTCCCCTTGGCACTCTTGACCTTGGCAGCACGCAGGATGCCCGTGACCGCAGACGTGGCAGAATCACAGTCTGGCCAGCTGCCGATGACTGACACGGCCACCTTCGGCTCCAGGAGCTTGTCACCAGCCATGACGGAGGCTCCTGGGTGCTCACTTCTGCTGGCCACCAGCGAAGGCATGAGAAGGCAGGGGGCTGGCTGTCTGGGCCCCTCAGGTTTGCTTCTGGGTGCCTCCAGCTCCCCTGAGCTCTTGGTGACCAGGATGAGGTGCTCTTTGGTGAGACTCAAGAACTCCTGCTCCACCAACAAGGAGATCTCGTCTTTGCCACTGATGAGCTCCAGAGCCCTGCAAACAGGTCAGAAAGAGAGATGGCTTTAGGGCCCGTTCCCTGAGAGTGGCTCTGCAGTGGGGCACAGACCCCAGGAAAAGGGGCTAGAGAAAACATGTTTGCCAAGGTGAGAAGCCTATTCCGCTTCATGAGAGAAACTGTGCCATACGTGGACCCAAGGGGTTTTTATACCATACCAACAGGCAATGGGCTGGATGAAGCACAAGCTGGAAGTAAGATTGCTGGGAGAAATATCAATAACCTCAGATACGCAGATGACACCACCCTTATGGCAGAAAGTGAAGAGGAACTAAAGAGCCTCTTGATGAAAGTGAAAGAGGAGAGTGAAAAAGTTGGCTTAAAGCTCAACATTCAGAAAACAAAGATCATGGCATCTGGTCCCACCACTACAAGGGAAATAGATGGGGAAACAGTAGAAACAGTGGCAGACTTTATCTTTTTGGGCTCCAAACTCACTGTAGATGGTGATTGCAGCCATGAAATTAAAAGATGCTTACTGCTTGGAAGGAAAGTTATGACCAACCTAGATAGCATATTGAAAAGCAGAGACATTACTTTGCCAACAAAGGTCTGTCTAGTCATGGCTATGGTTTTTCCAGTGGTCATGTATGGATGTGAGAGTTGGACTGTAAAGAAAGCTGAGCGCCGAAGAATTGATGCTTTTGAACTGTGGTGTTGGAGAAGACTCTTGAGAGTCCCTTGGACTGCAAGAAGATCCAACCAGTCCATTCTTAAGGAGATCAGCCCTGGGATTTCTTTGGAAGGAATGATGCTGAAGCTCAAACTCCAGTACTTTGGCCACCTCATGCGAAGAGTTGACTCATTGGAAAAGACCCTGATGCTGGGAGGGATTAGGGGCAGGAGGAGAAGGGGACGACAGAGGATGAGATGGCTGGATGGCATCACCGACTCGATGGACATGAATTTGAGTGAACTCCGGGAGTTGGTGATGGACAGGGAGGCCTGGCATGCTGCAATTCATGGGGTCTCAGAGTCGGACACGACTGAGTGACTGAACTGAACTGAACTGAACTGAACAGGCAATAGTCCTAAGAGCTTGGTTCTGGGAATCGGGACCCCTGGGTCCTCTCTCAGTGCTCCATCTTGCTGAATGGGCCGAGTCTTGATTTCTGTCCATCGCTCCCTGGACAGTTTGGTGGTGCTCAGAACCCAAAGCACTAAAAGACCAGCAGCAAAGGGGACAGGACTGAGTCAACAGCTCTAGACGTGGCGTCCAGGGTGCCGGGGCCCCAGGCACTGCAGGATGGCCTGAGTCAGAGCAGGGGCAGCAAGGTGGCAGCTGGAGCTCACAGTCTGGCTCAGTCCCTTCCCAGCTATGTGATCCTGGGTTCCTTGTTCAGCATCATGGTACCGCTGTCTCCCTTCCTGGTGAAGCAGAGTATCACAGAGACACTGCAGACCATGTCTCACGCAGCAAAGGCAATTAAAGGGACAGCCAGTCTATATACACCTCTGTCAGCCGGGCTGGGCCTCTGGATCCTGAAATCTGCACAGTGGCTCCATAGATACCTGTGTCCACCTTGGCTGGCATGGCCTTCTGACCAGAACACAGATTGGGCTGCCTGGGAGCACTAGCAATTGCTTGATCCCTGCACTGATTCACAATAATCTTCCTGTGTCTAAACACTGGCCTCTACCTGCACCTGAGACCTGGGACCTCCAACTGCACCCTTGGTGGCCAGTACCATTCTAATGTTGCCTAATGGTCCCATGGACTCTAAGCTCCTAGATGCTGGCTGTCTCCAGGTGTGGGAGAGGGTAGCAATCCTGCTGGACTGGTTTGGGCCCACACTGCCCCACCAGCATCCTTGGTAAGGGGGAACCTTCCTCCCTGGTACTCCCAGGAGGACTGTGGCAGCCCACCCTGCTCTCCCTCCTGGGTGGGTTCCCAGGAAGGGTGGATAAGCTGGCCTACGTAGAGAATTCTAGAAACTGCTCAGAGTTCTACCACTGGTGAAAATGGTGAAAAAAGAGGCAGAGGGAAAAATTAAAGCATCCTGTGAATGGATCTTTGGGCAGGCTCAGATATATTCCTGCCCCAACACAGCCCATTCTGTGGATGCAGTGAGTCCCCAAAATAATGACTAGCAAATGCTCCCAGCAAGAATGTTCCTTCCTGGTAAAGCTCTGTATATGAATGAACACATGCACATGGACACACACACACACACACACATGCAAAATGACTCACATTCATCACACATAAAACCAGAGGATGGTCTCTGTATCTGACAACCAGTCAGAATGAGCACAGTCTACAGTCCCAGGCGCTCCTACTGTGCCGGCATTAATCCCATAGCTGATGGTTACTGGTGAGTCCCAAGGAGTCCTGGTAAAGGTCTCGGCTGGCCAGGGCACTTGGGAGGCCTAGGGAAGAGTTTAAAACGTGGGAGCTTGTCACTATTCTAATGACGGTGACAGCCACCACCTCTTGAACACCAGCCCTGCATGTGGTCTCCCCAGGCCTGGAGGCTGGGAGCCGTGCCAGGAAAAAGCAGGCTCCAGTCAAACAGACTGAGATCAGAATAGGGCACTACTGCTCACTTCCTGCCACATCCCGGAACCCTGGGGACTCCCCTGTGACAAAGTACGACACCTATGACACTACAAGCACCCAGCCCCTGGGTGGGATGAGCACTTGGTGCAGTAACCCCTGTGCAGGCTTGGAACAGACGCACACACAGGAGCACTGGGCACGCGGTGGCTGGCAGCGGGAGCCGGATGGTGCTGGGTGCTGGCCGTTGACGCCATGGAAGGGGCAAGGCCATTCACTTCTTCCCCTCTTCCCGGCTCTCTCTCCTTACTCCCATTTTCCTCCTCCCCACATCTAGACTCAGTCTATCAACTGGACGCCTCTGCTGCTGTGTCCCTGGGAACATGCTTGCAACGCAGGAGACCCGCGCTCAATCCCTGGGTCAGGAAGATCCCCGAGAGAAAGGAATGGCTACCTACTCCAGTATTCTTGCCTGGAGAATATGCTATGGACAGAGGAGCCTCATGGGCTACAGTCTATGGGGTTACAAAGAGTCCAACACAGCTGAGGACTAACACTTTCATTTCACTTCCCTTTCCTGCTGTGTTCCTGGGAACACTTGGAATAAAGAGGCTGCCAATCCATGGTCCCAAGTTATTGACCCCATCTTCTTCATTATCACCCTCAAAGGGAACAGGGGAATCTCTAGTCACAGAAACCAGACATTAGAAGGACCAGTTTTTGCCTCTCTGTCCCCCTCCAAAACTTGCAAAGCGAGCTGTATACAGATAGATCTTCTGAATTAGAAAGACATCACAATTATGTTAATTTTTAAAAGTCAGAAAAATGGTATTGTGGTTATATACTTAAACAATAAAAGCGTTATCTCTTAGAGATACATGCTAAAGTCTTTACAGATAACATTACATCTGGGGTTAGCTTTAAACTTAATCTAGCAAGGGGAGGGAAAAGATAGGGGTTGGGGAGTAGATAAAACAAGATTGGCCTTATGTTGACCAGGTCTAAGGCTTAGCGAGAGGTACATGGGTTCACCAAGTACTATTAGCTCTATTTTTGTCTGTTTGGCTTCTCACTTTTTTTTTCCGAAAATAAAAAAGTTCTACAATAGACGGACACACAAGTCTTGTCACGGTATCCTTCAAAGCACCAGCTCCAAGGAGAAGTCAAAGCAGCTTTTAAAAGACCCATGAGGCCTGAGGTCTCTGTACCAAATCCACCCTGCAGGTGGTCCCTCCTCAGCGCCTGAGAGGACACTCCTACCCCTCCCACACCCCAGAGCCAGGTTGATGGAGAGGACCCAGAAAGAGCTGAGTGTAAACTCCTTCTCATATTCCTCGGCCATTCTTTTCTGGAACATCATGGGGATCAATGGGCCTCTTAAGAAGCTTGCATTCCCAGAAGAGTCTGTGCCAAGAACAGAGGGGCTCACCTGGGCTGCAGGTCCCCTGCATCCCTCTGAAAGACTGGCCCAGGGCACCCAACCCTCCCTGGGACAGTCTCTACAAACTCCTATTTCCTTTGCATCTGCCATGAATCTGGAAGGCCAGACTGGAAGCCAGGCATCCACATATATGCTTCTGTTTAATCTTCTCCATGCCTCTGGGCAATTGACAAAATCATTCTCTCTTTACAGATGAGAAAAGTGAACTGCTAAGAGGCTAAGGACTCTGTCACCTAGGAAGTGAAGAGGCTGTTGTGGGGATGCTCCTGAGTCCAGCTGACTTTCTGACCTCTTCCTGCCCCACCCCAGCTTCCTTTTTAGGGAAAGTTCTCCAGCAAGGTCTCCCTGCTCCGAGGCTGGGCTTCATTCCCCAGTCTGAATGTAATCAAGGATATTGCTGGGCTCATCCCATCACGCCAGCCTGTGGAAGATCCTCATGGTGAGTCCTGAGCCTGTCATCCGTGGCCTTAGCTGTCCCTGACAGCTCTGTGTCAGCTGCAGGTCTGATGAGTCTGCCTTCTGGGTCCCCCGCCAATTTATGGATAGAAATGTTGAAGGCGAGAGAGTCCAGAGTCCAGAGCCTTAGGGACATTGCTGGAAACCCTCCCCACCCCCCACCCTGAGCCTGACAGTAATCCTGGATCAACACTTTGGGGGAATAAATCAATCCAGTCACTACCATTCCATCTCCATTTCTCCTAGACAGCCTCTATCAAACACCTGCTGCAATCAAGATTCAGCACACAGGTACAAGTCCCTAAGCAAGGGTCTCCCCTTCCTGCCCTTTCCACCCCCAAGAAAACATGATTCATTTGTTCCTTAGAAAACTGCATGCCGGCCGAGGAAAGACATCCTCAGAACTTAGATCAAACCATTCCCCCACTTAAATCCTTATGTGGGTTCTTACTGTACACAATAAAAATCCAGACCCCTTTCTGACCCCCAGGGCACCCCACTAAGTGGCCCAGTTATGCCTTCCTGCTTTGAGATTCCTCTTCTTCCAGCCCCTCTGGTCTTAGATATATTTCTTTGCATATCGAGTTCACTCTAACCCAGGGTTTTTGTACCTCCTGGATGCTAGTCCATCCCTGGACTAACTCTTACAAAGCACTCTCTGCTCCATCAGTCTATTTCCTTCCTAGTATTCGTCACCCTCGCAAAGTATATTTTTTTAATGTCTTTATTTCCAACAACAACACATCTTCCCTGAGGGCAGGAATTGTATCTTGTCCACCAGGGAAGCCTCAAGACCTTGAGCTGTGCTGGGCACCACCTCCAAGCTAAATAGGTATTTACTGAATAAACAAATGAACTGGCTCGTGAATTTGTCTTTATCCTTGTCCATTTCTTGGAACTCTGGAAATCAAAAGCTGTGTTGCCAAAGACCACCCAGCTCCTTTTACTGGTTGCAGACTCCCTGGTTTTGATTCCATTTTTCTGGCCTTCCGTGTCATGTCCTTACTGTGGGCCTGGCACCCCTGTGAGCTGACGGGATGACAGTGACCAGCCTGTTTGACCTCGTCCTAAGAACTCCCAACCTCGGTAAGGCAGTCCCACCGCAGACCCCACAAAGATCCTGCCCAACTCTTAGAGCCCACGGTGGGGCTCCCAGAAAGATTTTTCCCTCTCCCACGATGGTGCTAGGTCCCACACCAAGCCTGCCTGCCTGCATCTATCTTTCTTCCTCTCTCCTTAAGAAGTTTTGCCGAGGCTGGCATCTCTCTGGTGCTATTTGCTTTCTCCTTTGAGTGGGTAAAAACCATAAAAGCTGCCACAGACTCTATCACAGTGAATCATTCAGGGCGCTTAACCCAGCTCCCGGGCTGACAGAGGAAGCCAGTCAGAATTGGTGCCTGGCCTCAACGGTGGCCACCACCTCCGCTCCGCCTGCCTCCAGAAATGATAGGTGTCTGATGGTGACTCTGTACACGGGCGCAGCGTGACCTTTCAGCATTTGCAGTGTACAGAGTCATATAAAAATAAAGGCTATTGACTGGCTGGCACCCCTTCCCAGAATAATGACTAAGCAAGCATGCTGTTAGCTCCCCGACAGCAGTTCTGTGTACATGATAACACAGAGCAAAGATGAAAACTGCTATTCATCTGAGCCAAACAACAGAAAAATGCAAGCAGAAAATTGTTAGTGCTGGAAGAGGACACCAAAACAAATATTTTCTTCCCACCATGGCATTTCGATCGATGACAAAACATGGTAGCCAGGCCTGGTGCCCGGGGAACATGGCTGACTGAAGATGGAAGCAAGCGAAGGGCTCAAGCTCCATCCACAGACTGACCAGCCTCGTGGTGGCAGGTGAGACTGACTCCTCCGTGTGTCTGCGTGGGCAGGGCAGCAGAGTGGCTAAGAGCTCGCTGCCTGGAAGGAGGCAGGAGCTGAGTTCAAATTCCACGGCTGCATGGAGGCCAGACCTCCATCAAGCTGTCGAATATGTCTAAGCCTCCGGTTCCAGTTCACAAAATCAGAAGAGTGAGTATTTATGGAGGATGAACTGACCAGCGAGGCACAGCGCTAAACACGTTCCATGAAAAACTCTTATTTGAATCCTCACAACAACTGCAATGGGGTGGTGTGAAGACTGGTTATAGCTTTGACCCTATGGTAGCGCCTGCTTGGCTTGGTTCAATAAAGAAGCAGAGATGTGGCAAGCGCTTGGGCATTAGGGCTTAACCTCTGATTTCTCAGGGGTTTTGGCGACCTCCCCATGAACAAGCCCAGGAGGATAACACATCCCGTGGAGGAAAACCCCAAGATCCTCAGCTGACTAGCCAGGCCTGGATGACCACAAACATGTGGGTAAGGATGAGCCACATCCTGCCACACATGCCCAGCCCCACTCAGAAGAACCAACTGGCAGAACCAGCCTATTAGATTGCTCAGCTGGGAGAGCTGAGTAGGAAGCTGTGGTTTGGAGCCACTGAAGTTTGAGGTGGTTTGTTACACAGTCGGCCCTCCATATTCACGGGTTCCACATCTGTGGCTTCAACCAACTATGGATGAAAAATACTTGAAAAAAAAATTCCAGAAAATTCCCAAAAGCAAAACTTGAATTTGCTGCACACTGGCAACTACTTACACAGCTTTTATGTTGTACTTTACAATCACTTACACAGCATTTACACTGTACCAGGTATTGTAAGTGATCAAGAGATGGTCTAAAGTAAACAGGGAGGTGTATGTGGGTCACGTGCAAATACAAGGCCATTTATACGAGGGGGAGGGAGAACGACTGTTCATCAAAAGCCCATGAGGTACAGGTTATCCTGGTTTCTAAATGAAGAGGTTAAGGACCCCATTCCCCGTCTGGCCCCCACCCTCGCTTGACCAAGGCTCTTGGACACTCTGGGTCTTCTCGTCTGCCTGGGGAGCAGGGACCCATCTTCTGTTCCCCTAGAGCCTACGTCATAGCACCAAAGGCGGCCTCTGTCCATCTCTCCTCTCCCCAGACCTAGGATTCACTGATCTGCCCTGAGTCCCCGCTCCCACACACACACCACACCATGCGCGCACACACACCCATACACACCAACCTATGTGTGTCCACACAGCATTACATATGTGCACACGCACGTTTCCCAAGCCATACGTGCAAACACACATGCCACCACCTCCCCTCACACATCTATGCACACACCCACACACCACAGTCATACTCACATACATACTAACCCATACGTACACACACACAAAGCATAACCATGTACACGCACACACACCCAGGCACACAGATAGGCTACAGCTACACACAGCTGTGTGTACACAGACAGCCATGCACACCACAGCTGTGCACACACACATATGCTACAACCATGCACACACACACCACAGACGGACACACACCTACACAGGTAAACACAGCACAGACATGTACGCATACTTCACAACTGTGCACACACACCCATGTACACACGTAGACACACCCATGTACCCATGCACACAACACTGCCATAGCTCATAGAAACCCAGAAGGAAGAAAGGGGGAAGGAAGGCGGGCTCCCCACTCTCACAAGCCGAGAGGACTGGGCCGATTTTTCCAGTTTGCGGGGTGAAGAGGAGAGTGGAGAAAAGCTACAGACTCCATTGCCGCCCCAGGGCCCATGCTCCTGCATCCCAAAGGTACCTGGAAACCCAGAGTTGCATCTCCGGGGCCCTCCCTAGTGAGGGGGCAGAGTGGGCAGCAGGCTTGCAGAAACTCTGGCTCCCGCCCCTCCTCCACTCTCCAGGCTGCCTGAGGATTAAGTGAGATGATGAATGTGAAAGCGCTCGGTAAACTGTGACGGGCGCTATGCAAATGTTAGCGGCTCAGACCTCTAGACCCAGTGCAGGGAGCGGCCTGCTGACCCTTCACAGCCCAGGGTCTAGGCTGGCTGGGGGTAGGAGGTCACGGAAATCTTGGTCATCTGTCCCGAGGGGATGGTGACACCACCCGGGGTGAAGGGAGGTGGCACTGTGGAAACCCTCAGCTGCCTGAGCCTGGACTCCATGTTTATCTCATTTCTCAACAAAGGTCTTCACACAGGATGGAGTGCCTTTTCTACAGTATCCCTGGCATCCGCTTAGAAGGCAAAAAAAGTCAATCTCCTTCCTTCAAGCTTTTCTTTGGAATACTTCTTTCTCAAAGCTATGTCCCTTTGAAGCATGAGGTTCCCTCATCTTTGACCCTCAAAGTATCAGAGAACTTTCTACAGATATGCACAGGAGTCCCCTGGGCTGCTTGTTTCAAATGCAGATTCTTGGGCACCCCTGCGGAAATGGCAGTTCAGTTGGTCCAGAATGGGGCCCAGGCATCTGTATTCTGAGCCAGGATTCCCTCCCTCCACCCTCTGCCTCCAGGCCTTGGTTTGGATGCAGATGGATCATAGAAAAAAAACAAGAGAATTCCAGAAAAACATCTAGTTCTGCTTCATTAACTATGCTAAAGCCTTTGACTGTGTGGATCACAACAAACTGGAAATTTCTTCAATAGATGGGAATACCAGACCGCCTTACCTGCGTCCTGCAAAACCTGTATGCAAGTCAAGAAGTGACAGTTAGAATCAGACATGGAACAACAGACTGGTTCAAATTAGGAAAGGAGTACCTCAAGGCTATATACCGCCACTCTGCTTATTTAACTTACATGCAGAGTACATCATGAGAAATGCCAAACTGGATGAAGCACAAGCTGGAATCAAGATTGCTGGAAGAAATATCAATAACCTCAGATGTGCAGATGACACTAGCCTT
Organism: Oryx dammah; assembly: GCF_014754425.2. Classification (NCBI taxonomy): domain Eukaryota; kingdom Metazoa; phylum Chordata; class Mammalia; order Artiodactyla; family Bovidae; genus Oryx; species Oryx dammah. The sequence continues at coordinate 109,396,496 of NW_024070212.1, forward strand.
ATGGCAGAAAGCGAAGAGGAACTAAAGAGCTGCTGGATAAAGGTGAGAGGAGAGTGAAAAAGCTGGCTTAAAACTCAACATTAAAAAAACTAAGATCATGGCATCCAGTTCCATCAGTTCAGTTCAGTTCAGTTCAGTTCAGTTCAGTCACTCTGTAGTGTCCAACTCTTTGCGACCCCATGAACCACAGCACGCCAGGCCTCCCTGTCCATCACCAACTCCCGGAGTCCACCCAAACCCATGTCCATTGAGTCGGTGATGCCATCCAACCATCTCATCCTCTGTCATCCCTTTCTCCTCCTGCCCTCAATCTTTCCCAGCATCAGGGTCTTTTCAAATGAATCAGTTCTTTGCATCAGGTGGCCAAAGTATTGGAGTTTCAGCTTCAACATCAGTCCTTCCAATGAACACCCAGGACTGATCTCCTTTAGGATGGACTGGTTGGATCTCCTTGCAGTTCAAGGGACTCTCAAGAGTCTTCTCCAACACCACAGTTGAAAAGCGTCAATTCTTCGGCACTCAGCTTTCTTTATAGTCCAACTCTCACATCCATACATGACTACTGGAAAAACCATAGCTTTGACTAGATGGACTTTTGTTGACAAAGTAATGTCTCTGCTTTTTAATATGCTATCTAGGTTGGTCATAACTTTCCTTCCAAGGAGTAAGCATCTTTTAATTTCATGGCTGCAATCTCCATCTGCAGTGAGTTTGGAGCCCAGAAAAATAAAGTCAGCCACTGTTTCCCTATCTATTTGCCATGAAGTGATGGACCGGATGCCATGATCTTAGTTTTCTGAATGTTGAGCTTTAAGCCAACTTTTTCACTCTCCTCTTTCACTTTCATCAAGAGTCCCATCACTGTATGGCAAATAGGTGGGGAAAAAATGGAAATAGTGACAGACTTTACTTTCTTGGGCTCCAAAATCACTGCAAATGGTGACTGCAGCCACAGAATTAAAAGATGCTTGCTCCTTGGAAGAAAAGCTATGACCAACCTAGACAGCATATTAAATAGCAGAGACATTACTTTGCTGGCAAAGGTCCATCTAGTCAAAGTTGTGGTTTTTCCAGGAGTCATGTATGAATGGGAGAGCTGGACTATAAAGAAAGCTGAGCGCCGAAGAATTGATGCTTTTGAACTGTGGTGTTGGAGAAGGCTCTTGAGAGTCCCTTGAACTGCAAGGAGATCCAACCAGTCCATCCTAAAGAAGATCAGTCCTGAATATTCATTGGAAGGACCCATGCTGAAGCTGAAATGCCAATACTTTGGCCACCTGATGGGAAGTACTGACTTATTGGAAAAGACCCTGATGCTGGGAAAGATTGAGGGCAGGAGGAGAAGGGGACGACAGAGGATGAGATGGTTGGATGGCATCACTGACTCAATGGACATGAGTTTGAGCAAGCTCCGGGAGTTGGTGATGGACAGGGAGGCCTGGAGTGCTGCGGTCCATGGGGCTGCAAAGAGTCCGACATGACTGAGCGACTGAACAACAACAACAAAGCAACAAGACGCGCAGATAGGAATTTCCCTCCAGACACTGCAGCTCCTCCATCTGCACCTCCCCCCCGCCCTCAGGGCAGCTGTGACAGTCTTAGAAAGCAGATTGGCTGGTAAAAGTGAGACCTCCCACTCTGCCCTCAACCTGACCCGCCATGCCCTGGAGGTGAAAGAAGGGAGAAGAGAGGAAGAGACTAGCAGGCAGAAGTCGGGCCTTGGACTGGAAGGGTGAGGGTGCGTGGCGGGGTGGGGAATGACGGATTCAGTGAGCTGGGGAATGAGACAAGAAATACTGGGGAATAAATACAGCAATGAAGGAGCTTCGGCTGGGAGCTACAGAGTGATTCTTATTGTTCAAATTATCTTTAAAACTTTTCATTTGAATCTGTTTAATAAGAGGAGGCTTACCCTAAGGAAGAGGTATTTTTTTAATGTGACTTGGGAGCTGAATTGGAAAGAACGTTGCAACAAAGATATTAAAAAGGGGATTAAACCAAACCACTGGTGGCCCATCTCTGCAGGCTCCCAGAACCTGCGACACGGCTCCTGAAACCATAAAATTAAATTAAAAAGGGGGACACGGGACGTGGGACGTTAATCATGATTCGTCTTGGCCTTCACCGCTCATGGCTCCTGGTACTAAGCAGACGTGCAAGGGCTATTCTGAAGGGCCCCTGGTGCCAGGAATCAGCTCTGGCCTTGAAGCTTCACCAGGTTCCTATCCCTGGGCAAGTTGCCTAACTTCTCTGAGCCCTGGCTTCCTCACCTGTAAAACGGGAATAATATTAACCATCGATGGAGAAGGGCTGCTAAGACAATGAGATAAACAGAAAAGGGAAACAACAGAGCTTGGCACGTATCAGTTGCTCACGAAAACGTCAGTTCCCTTCTTAGGCTTAAGGCAGAAGGAAGAAAAGAGCTCGCAATGTCCTGGCTTCCTGACATCCTGTCCCCACATCTCTCAAAGCTTCCTCTGATGACTGTGACCTCTCACTTGGACCCTGGCCACCTCTGGGCCTCATTCTCCTTGCAGTGGCATTTTTATGGCTCATCCATCATTCACCTACTCATTCATTCATACACACTGCATTGCCACCGAGTGCCAGGAACTTGGCTGGGCGCTGGGGAGACAATGATGAGTAAGACACAACCCTTGCCCTTAAGGAGCCATGGTCAAGTGGGGGATGGGAGACTGTTGCCACCGGCAGAGTACAGTACTTGCCCGAGGACCACCTCATCAGAAACCCTGCTCCAGAATGAGGCTGATGCATCTCACTGCAGCTCTGTGTCCTCCCCTCTGGCCAACAGTCAGCCCAAGAGCTGGTTCTAAACCGACTCTTCCGTCCCATCACCCTCATCTAAAGACCTCTGCCATTCGGTCCTCAGAGCTAAGGATGCACTTGTCTGTCCTGCTTTCTCCTATGAGATGATACGAGTTACAGAAACCAACTGTTATATTCCCACTTTTGGCTCCACCTGCCTCGAGTCTCAGACCAACATGCTGGCCTCCACTGAGCACTTTCCCTGGGCTTAGGTTTTCTGGTATATAAGTCTCCTCCTCCCACACTATTGTTGATTACTTAACCCCTGTCACTTTATCCTTGAGACTCATGACAACAGAGTGACAACGAAGATGGTGAATTTGGAATCACTATTTTCTGCCTGGTGCTGTGCAAACTTTGCATACATTCTTTCACTAACCTCCACAACAGTCCTTTAGGTGGTCACTACGACTTTTTCCATCTTTCAGATGAGGAAAATGGGGCATAGAAATCGTGAGCAACTTGGCAACAGCTGGGAAGTATACTGGGATTCTACATCCACCTGTCTCCTTATTTTATTGTTATCTGAGCCACCTTTAAACTCTTAGGAAACAGAGGGGATATAATTGCTTATTTAAATTTTTTTAAAAAGGAACATAGAAGAGGGAGAAAGAAAAATGTGAAATGGGGTCAGCAGTGAGAATTTTAGAGGATGATACGCTAATTCCAGGTCTTTAAGGATGGGTAAGATTTCAGTAGACATAGGGAAGAAAGGCATTCCTGGTAGAGGAATAATTGGAGTGACGGCAGGGGAGTTGTATGCCTGCTCATGGCACACCCTGGTTTACAGGGAGTTTGGAGAAGAGCACTCAGGGCTACACCTAGAGAAGTAGGCAGGGCCAACTACAGAGACACTTCAAGACCAGGTGAGGCAGTTCAGAAGACAAGGAGGAATACATGCGGATGCCTGAGTAGTGCTGTTGATGTGTTTCAGGAAGATGAAGTTGGCAAAGGGTGAAGGACATCCAAGAGGGAGAGGAGCCAGGAGCAGTAAGACGAGACGGTCTGAAAATGGGGGAAGAGAAGCCTGCAGGGAGGCAAGGAGTCAAAAACCGTCACGAAGGCAACCAACAGGTGCATAAGCAGGTTGGAGGAGGGAAGGGCTGAGGCCCTTGAACCTCTGTCTGCAGCTCCGGGTGTGCAGTAATTCACCTGACAACCAGGCTGGAGGGTGCGTTGATGTCAGTGGGATGGGGATCACAGCAGTGGCTGAGACAAAGCCCTGGGAAGGTGAAGGGAGGGGACACTCAAGTGTCCATGAGAAAAGGATCCCAACTTTGGGAGTGGGGGTTCTCTCACCTTCCAAAATGTCAAGGGATGCGAGGATGTGTTTCAGGCCAAAGGGTGTATGGCAGCTTCCCTCAGGCCAAAGAGGACGTTGACCTCTTCAAGGGAAGAAAATGGTACCCGGGAGCAGAACTGGCTCTAGGGCAACAGTCTGAGTTCTCAGGTACAAGTCTTGTCCTCATCACTCCCATCACTAGTTTTCCAGCTTTTTTTTTAAGAAAATTAATAAATACAAGTGGGGATATATTCCAAACAACTGTTACAGAAAAGTAAGATTTATCCCATTTTTTCCTGAGCTGAGTCTCGAGAAGAAAGTGTCCAAAAAGAGTCCTGTAAACGCAGGGAAAGATGGAGAGTTCCCTCGGGGTGATGGGAAATTGTGTGGGAATGGGAGTGGAAAGGTGGCTGTCTTACTGTTTAAATAACAGTAGCAACAAGCAACAGGGCCTCCTGATGGTTCAGCGGTAAAGAATCTGTCTGCAAAGCAGGAGACGCAAGAGACGTGCGTTCGATCTCTGAGTTGAGAAGATTCCCCAGGAGGAGGAAATGGCAAGCCTCTCCAGTATTCTTGCTGGGAAAATCCCACGAACAGAGGAGCCTGGCAGGCTGCAGTCCATAGGGAGGCAAAGAGTAGGACATGACTGAGCGACTGAGCATGCACGCAGCGACAAAGGACTGGTTGGTTGAGAGAGTAGCTCAAAGGACACAGTGCCTTGGGTTCCAAGTCTCAGTGGCTCTCCCACCTGGAGGTCTGGCCGATGGGTGCAAACAGTGAAGATTTACTAGAGCAAGTGCAAAACAGCCCTACTTCTTCTTGCAACAGATACCTCTGAAGTCTGCCAACCAGGAAGTCATTTGTTTTTTAGATGCTTAAATGGATTTCCTTTCTTTCTGTAGACTTATCCTCCTATTTGGGTCTGGCTCAGGATGACCTTCCAGCTCATCTCCCCCAGCCTCCTCCAGGAAGCCTTCCCTGAACCCCAAGCCTGGGTCACCCATGGAACTGGCACTTCCCCAGGACCTTTATCCTATTATGTTGTGATCTGACTTTCTCAAGACACTGAAGATCCCTGTGGGAGTTCGTAGATTCTCCCATCTTTTTCGCCATTGTATTCCTTTCCCACTTTGTCAGGCAAGCAGTAAATGAAGTGAAAGTCCCTCAGTCATGTCCGACTCTTTGCGACCCCAGGGACTATACAGTCCATGGAATTCTCCAGGCCAGAATACTGGACTATCCCAGCAGCCTTTCCTTTCTCCGGGGGATCTTCCCAACCCAGGGATCGAACCCAGGTCTCCTGCATTGCAGGTGGATTCTTTACCAGCTGAGCCTCCAGGGAAGCAGTAGACACACAACAAGTATCTGTTGAATGTCCTTGCTGCCACGGGGACCTGTGTCCATCCCACCCCCCCTGGACTGGCAGCTCTCAGAGACATGGCCTTCTGTCCTAGTCATCTGTGTATCCCAGGGACCCAGCACAGGGCCTGGCACCCAGAAGGCGACGACGAGTGTTTGTTGAATGACTCCATAAATGAAGGCATGAGCAAACACCATTTCACAGGCCAGCCAATGGAGTCAACAGCAAACCCCAGACCCCCATCTCGAGACTGTGCAGTGTTAGTAAGAGGAAAACTGAATGAATAGGGAATCCTAGAATATGAGTCCGTAAGTGACTTTCCACAATTCTTTCGGCCCAAATTTAAGACTAATTAAAAGATGACTGAATGAGATTCTGGAGTTAAACTGACATTAGATAGAGCTACAGATTTCTCCCTCACAGCCCATTTCTCTCCATTTCTTCCTCAATAAATTGTCCAACCAGTGCTCAAGCCAAAAACCTCAATTCAGCCTTGATGTCTCCGTCTGTGTGCAGGCTCCTTTGGCTCCCTGGGAAATATGTGCCAAATCCCCGTCTGTCCACTGTCACTGCCCTCAGTCTGGACCAGTCGCCATCACCACTGTGCTCCCTGGGCTACTGAACATCTTTCCAGAGGCCTCCCAGCTTGCTCTCTCACCTGCCCCATTTCCACACAGCAGCTAGAGGCAACCTTAAAAACTAGTCCATGCAATCGTGTTACACCCACTTCCTAAAATCCTCCAAAGGTGTCCCGTAACCCATATCATGGAGAATCAAATCTGAACTCCCCATTAGGTCCTCCAGGCCTCTGAGAGCTTGCCTGCCTGTCTCTGATATCACCTCGTGCCACATGGCATCACTTACCATACCCCAGCCCTGTTGTCCCTCTCCAAGCCCACTCACACCTCAGAGTCTGTGGTTTCTTTCCTTTCTACCTGGACATCCTTCCTTAGATTTTCACCTGGCTGGCTCCTTCTTGGCATCCAGGTCTTGGCTCAAAAGACTACCTCTCCTCAGAGAGTTCTTCCCTGACCACTCCATCTAAAGAAAGTCCCCTTAGTACTTTAGTCAGTTTTGTTTCCATAAGCTCATTCCTCCCTAGCTGAAATTATTGGTTTAATTTTAATGTGCTTACGATTGGTTTCTTCCAACTAGAACACCAGTCCTTTTTCCATCCTAAAGTTATATTCTTTTATTTACTTACTTTGTGTTTCTCTCCCCTACTTGAACGCAAGCTCTAGGAAAGGAGGGCCTTGTCTGGTTTACAGCTCTATTTCACTAGCTCTCAGCACAGTGCCAGGCACACAGTAGATGGCTTAATAAGTATGTGTTGAATGAATAATTGGATGAGTGAACTCGAAGTGTGTTCATAGGCTGAAGTCAGCTTGGGGAGAAAAGTGAATGTGGTGTTAATTGCCATGAACAGGAATATAGAATACAGAGCCTCGAGGAGAACCCAGTCTGCTCAGACTGGATCATACCTGGATTGTCATACTTGGTTCTGGTTGCTGCGCTGCCCTAAGAACCAGCAGTGTGGGCAGGAAACTGACCAAACATGAAGGGAAGCTCAGGGAAACAGACATTCAGCTTACAAAGACAAGAAATCCTAGGGAAGATGTTGTTACCATCTTTCAATAACTAAAAGGGCTACTGAGAGGAAGGAGGGATAGGTTCGGTTTGAAGCCCTAAGGGCAGAATCCAGGTCAATGGGTTTGATAGAGACAGATTTCAGCACTAAAAGAAAATGATTTTTTGATAGTCAGGGTTCATATTGAGGGAAGGAGCTACCCTAGGAAGTAGTGAGCTTCTCATCTAAGAGAGTGGATAACCATCTAGCAAGGATGTCAAGGAAAGGATTCAAGCAACAGAAAACGGCCTCCAAGTTCTCTTTCAAACTTGAGATGTCTGGGTTTCCATGATAAATGGGGACCAAAAAAAAAAAAAAAAAATTCTGGCTAATAAGAGTTCTAGAACTGCCTTGATAGCAATTAACATTACCAAAACCCAAACTGGGTTTACAAATGAAACACTAGACAGATTAGCTGAGAGGCTGAGAGGTTATCTTGTGGGCCGAAGCCATCTGACCAATATGCTGGACAGCTCCCTGGATATGAACTCTGTTAGCTATGTTTGCTCACCCAGAACATGAGACTGCCAAATATTTTGACTTTCCAAAAAGATGTCTCAGTTCCTGGAGCCAACACCAGTGCATAGTGGGTAAGATGGTCCTAGGTTTGTTTTCTGAAACTCCACCACTTCCTAACTGTAGGACCTCAGGCCTACAGAAGAAGAAATGAAGCCCTCCAAACCAGTTATTTTATCTGTAAAAAGGATTTGATTGAAAAATAAGGGAGGAAGAATTGAAACAAGAATGGACCAAAGTTAATAATTAATGAAGTTGATTGACAGACATTCACTATACCATTCTCTTTTACATGTTTGAACATTTGCATAACAAAAAGGTAAAAAGAAGGGGAGTTTAAAAATAGTCCCCAGTTCATGTACTAATTGTAGGGCTTAAAGAAATCACCGTTATCATTATAAGGAATTTTTACAAATCCTAGTTATTACTGGGAATGTTTAAATATCCCATTTAATCATCCCAACAACCCCATGAAATGCATAGTAATCATCTCCATTTGGCAGATGAGGAAACTGAAGCTCACATAAATTAAACAAATCCCGCAGCTGGCACAGGGATGAAATGAGATCTGAAACCAGAGCTATCTGACTCCACCATCGCAGCTGCCTTTATTTCAAGAATAGCTCATTGTGTTCTACTTGGTTGATATCTGCACAATTATGATATCATTTATTCATCTAAGGCAATGGCTTCCTAGCTCTTTTCTTATGGCAGAATCTTTTATTTCAGTGCAGCCTTTACTTTACTTTTTTTTTTTAAGGATTTTTTTTAAAATTGGAGGCTAATTACTTTACAGCATTGCAGTGGTTTTGGCATACATTGACATGAATCAGCCATGGATGTACATGTTTTCCCCATCCTGAACCCCCATCTCATCCCTCTGGGTCATCCCAGTGCAGCCCTGAGCACCCTATCTCATGCATCGAACCTGGACTGGTGACTTTACTTTTGAACTCCAGTAAGCAAAAACCATAAAAGCTGAACAGTTCTGGCTGAGGTGGGGATTGGGACCCAGAAATCAGGCCACTCAACTTGAAGTTGGCCTCCGAAGTACTCTAGCATTTATCAGCATCATGTGAAAACCCCAGATCGAAGGCAACAAAAACAACCCACACCTCCAAGCCCTGAGAACTGCCTTTAGGGACAGCCTCACTGGGATAATGCAGCTGATTGTTTCCTGTCCTCATCACATTTGATCCTCATTATCAACTCGATGTGGACAGGGCCGGGCATATTACCCTCCATTTGCAGATGAGAAAATCAAGGCCAAACGGACCAGCCAAAGGTTTGCCAGGCTCACTTTCCAGCCAAGTGCAGACTGGAAGTAGAGTCTGTTTCCACTAACTCCGTGAGTCCTGGCAGAGAGGGTGCCAGCTACTGGAAACTGCCACTGACCCTTGGTTTTCAAAGGGGACAATCAGCTCTTTAGCCATTGAGAGCTGAGCACAGCCCCACAGGCCCCCTGCCCGTCCTTGTCCCAGAGCAGATGGCAGTGGGTCTCAGTGCCACCAGAGGGCCAGATAGCAGGAATCTGGCTGTAGACAGGCCATTCCCATCCCAGCCATGTCCTGCTGAGCAGGGGCAGAAAGGCAGCAATAACCAAAATGCCTTCTTCCCTTATGTGTGGTAACTGAATGAGCCCCCAAAGGACCAGACTTCAGGGAGTGTGAACTGGGAAGCAGTTACACTTTGCCTTTCCTAGCTCTTGTGTAGAAATCCCTGAAACCAGAAACAGTTGATAATCGCCTGAAGGGTTCCCTCACTTCAGAGCATCTCTGAGCTGAGCTGGAGCATGTGTTGGAACAGGCAACACTTAATTATCACATAGTCTTTAATGACCACTTAATTATTAACACTTAATCCATCTGTAAAATGGGGACACGAATACCTGCCTCACTGGGACTCTGGGAGGATTAATTAATGTTTGCAGCCCACTTTGAAGATGCAAAGCAGTGAACACGTGCTCAAAGGTGACATGAATAACTCGGTGGATTTATTCGCTTTTCCTAAGGAGGTCCTTTCTTCCTCTCTGCTCCTCCCTCTCCTTTCTAATATATCCATCCCCAACAATATCTGCCCAACTTTGCCCTGGTGGAGAAACATTTAGCTCTGTGTTTCCCAGATACAGGATTTCCCATCCAGGAAACGGGCTATTTACAGCCATCTTTCCGCACTTTAATTTTCTATTATGTCCTCTGAATATGTCAATGCCTTCCCAGTAAATATTTTGATGTGCACTCTTGCAGCGGCTTCTGTGGAGGCTGAATGGGACAGCTGCTCCCTGTATTAGGGAATTCCAGATGTGGTTGAAAACCACCAAATTCATCTGTGCCAATGCCTAGCTTTACAGGGCGGGAGGGGAGAAGCATATTCTAGTTGCCTCTGGGGAAAGCCACAGACATCTAACCTTCTCCCTGGCTAGGGTGGTTTTTCAAGGTCTTCGGATCTACCTTGGTATTGCCTATGCCTCTGCACAAGAAATGTCCTCGAAGTGGGCTGGTACAGCAGCAGAAATATAGTCCTGTTCTGGCCCTTCACCCAGGTAACTTCAGGACCCCAATCATTTTGTTCCTGTAAAGACTGTCAAAGGGTCGTGGTGGGTGGGGGAAAACACACAGCCTTTAGGGTTTAGCCAGGCAGAACAACAGGTCAAAACACTCCCCCCGGACCCCGAAAGTCAGACCTCATCTCCTCCCTCCTCCCTTGCGTGAAGTAAGGGCACACTCACTCTTCTTGGCAGCTGAGCCCATTGTCTCTCGGAGTGCCAGCCACGGGGGCAGAGAGCTGCTCCTTGGAGGTCCTGGGCTGCAGGGCCTCTGGCAGGCCCTGAACTCTCTTCCAGATTTCATGGCAAGTCTTGTCTAAGCTGTCCTGGGGTGTGTCCTGGTGGATCCAGATGTATCTGGGGAACGGGCCTAGAGCCGAGGGGCGCTTGGCCACCAGGGCCGAGGACGAAGCCAGCCCATTGCCACTGGCCATCCTCTTCCTCTCTTTCCGGAAGCCCCTTTGTCCACCCAGGGCTCGAAGACAGGGTGACCATCCACCACCACCCCTCATTCACCAGGAAGGGCAGTGAGGATGGGGAGGAAGGAGGTCAGTTCTGTCTGACCGCTGGTCCAGAAAGGTGACTGTGTTCAGAGGCCCTTGGTTTGTGTTTGAAAGGTGAATGGACAGCTTTCTTGCGGGGAAGGGGAGCTTATTTTGATCTGTTTTTAGTTGCTCTTTCCTGACTTTTGCCCCCCTCCCCCTCTCCCGTAGAAGAAAATATTTAAAAGTCAACAAAAACCAGTAGCTTAGTAACCGTGGAATCCCCCTGAGCTCAGGAACCAGGAGCCTGGGCGGGCAGAATGACATCTGGGAACAGCTGGAGGGGGAGGGCTGGCTCTCCCCACAGTCCCTGGCCCTCACCCGTTGCCACGCGGCCCTAGGCTCAGTCCATCAGTGCCCGCTAAGCCTGGGGAGTGCGGGGGTGAGGGCCTGGCATCGTGCGAGGCACCGGGGTCTGGGAGCCCGCCATCGGGTTCTCCCGAGAGGGTCTTCCCAGGCCCCCCGCCCGGCTGAGCCTCGCTTTGCTCGCCCCACCGGCCCCTCTGGTCTCCCTCTCCCTGCCGCTCAGCTGCCCGCCCGCAGGAACAGTCCCCGAGTGCCCAGCGCCCGCCCGCTGTCCCCAGCAGACACCAGCTACGACCCCCCTCCCCGCCTCGCCGGTCTTTGGGATTGTCGGGGAAAGGTCCCTAAGCCTTAAACGGGCGCTTTCTCCGCGGGGCGCCTGGGCCAAATTGCCTGCCCGTGGCTCCCTGCCTGTGGACGCTTCCAGTTCAGCGCTGGAATTCCTTGGTGGGTTTCAAACGCAACGGCCAGGTGCGCGGGACGCCCAGGGTTCGGTCGGTGCCCCAGGCCCTCCGGGGGGTGGGGTGGGGGCGGGGCCCGGAGACCCCAGGGCGCTTGCCCCCGTTAGAAGTCCAGGACATCGCGCCCCCGCCTGGCCCGCCGCTCCTCCGCACCCACCTGGGCGCTGCCCCTGAGTCGCTGATTTCACCCCTCATTGCCATTTGATCGGGGGCTTACCATGTGCCTGGCGCTGGGCTTTTTCTGTGTCCTATTCACTCCGAACAACCTCAAGAAGTTAGTACCATTATGTCTTCTCCTTCTACATTTGAGGAAACCGAGTCTCTAAGGAGTGTATCCAAGGCCCACCCAGAAGCGGGGAACTGGGGTTCAAACCCAGGCACCCCAGGTTACTGAGAAAGACTAGTTCCTCTAGCGGTGGGCTCAGTGGTCCCCGGGGTGGGCGGAGGTGCAGAGAGGAGCTAAGCCGTTTGCGGCTTGGTGGGCTCCTCCCCTCCCGGGAGGAGCTCCCTTAAGCAACCGACAGGGCTCTCTGGCCCCAGGAGTCTATAATTGTTCCTCCGGTGCTTCCCCAGTAAAGGATGATCAAGAGCCCTCAAAAGAAGAAAGAGGCATGGGCTTGAATTGAGATGGCAGCCAAAAGCGCATAGGGTTGAGTCCTGACACTGCGCCTTCCTAGCTGTGCGATCCTAACAACTTCCTCCACGTCTCTCCTCCTTCATTCATTCCCCAGATACTACTGGAGCCCTCCCCTCTGCTGGTGAGTTGCTGGACACTGGGGAGGGATGAAGATGAAAAAAACTGGCGCGTTCCTTGCTTTCACGAAGCCTGTATTCTAGTGGAGGGGGAGAGATCACCAACTAGCAGACCAAGTAAATAAGTAATAATTGTAGATGAAATAGGGGCTCCGATGGAAACTAGCCAACCAAGTGGGGCTCTGGGGAGAAGACAGGTGGCAGCCTCAGATGCCAGTCCAGGCAGGCCTCTTTGAATAGGTAAGGTAACATTGGAGATGAAACAGAAGGATGGAGAAAGGGTCCTTTTTCTGTAAAATTGTGTTAAAAAATAATTAGGAAGATCACATTTCCGCTACACTGTAGGTACTTCATAAATATGTGTTGGATGAAGTTATGGGATACTATATGAAGTGCCTGGCATACAGTAGGTGCCCAATACACAGTCTTGCTCTTTACAGAGGGCCTGAGTTCCTGGAAATGTTGACTCTAAATTTTGAAATCCAAGCTTGATTCCCCTTTGATTTTCATTATAAAATTGAAGATGTGTTCCTTTGGGGAAAATTCCGAGGACCTAGACTGAATAAAATTATAGTTAAGAATGTAGAAAACCTTTTAGGACAGTGTATTTAAAGGAAAAGTGATCATTTCTGATGAAATATTAATAGTTCTGAAAATGTCATTCAGTGTTTGTGCTGCTTGGCATTTGGTTGGCTAACACCTATGCTTAGAGCAGAACACTGTCAACTCTGCACTGCCCAGGCTGCAGGATTCTGGAAAGTTGGCCAGCTCACTCATTCCTTCTGTTCTCTCTCCCTTTCAGCAGGAGACCAGGCAGCAGGGGCCAAGGATTGCAAAAAAAAAAAAATTGCCAAAAAAAAAAAAAAAAAAAGCAATACAACAGTGATAGGGAACAAAGACAGGGGCTTGTTTCTTGAAACACACAGCTGAGGTGCCTAGTTCAGTTCAGTTCAGTCGCTCAGTCGTGTCCAACTCTTTGTGACCCCATGAATCGTGGTATGCCAGGCCACCCTGTCCATCACCAACTCCCAGAGTTCACTTAGACTCACATCCATCGAGTCAGTGATGCCATCCAGCCATCTCATCCTCTGTCATCCCCTTCTCCTCCTGCCCCCAATCCCTCCCAGCATCAGGGTCTTCTCCAATGAGTCAACTCTTCACGTGAGGTGGCCAAAGTACTGGAGTTTCAGCTTTAGCATCATTCCTTCCAAAGAAATCCCAGGGCTGATCTCCTTCAGAATAGACTGGTTGGATCTCCTTGCAGTCCAAGGGACTCTCAAGAATCTTCTCCAACACCACAGTTCAAAAGCATCAATTCTTCAGTGCTCAGCTTTCTTCACAGTCCAACTCTCACATCCATACATGACCACAGGAAAAACCATAGCCTTGACTAGACAGACCTTTTTTGGCAGAGGAGTCTGCAAAAAACTAAAGTAGCAAACAGGATGGCGGTTTCTCAAAAAACTAAAAACGGAACTACCATTTGACTGAACAATTCCATTCCTCGGTATACATCCAAAAAATACCCCAAAACACTAATTCAGAAAGATACATGTACCCTCAGTGTTCATAGCAGCATTATTTATGATTGCCAAGGTATGAAGTCACCTAAATGTCCATCAATGGATGGATGGATAAAGAAGATTTGAGACACATACACATATCTACAATGAAATAGCCATAAAAAAAGAATGAAATTTTGCCCCTTGCAACAGGCATTATGCTAAGTGAAATAAGTCAGAAAGAGAAAGAAAAAGACTGTATGATAGCACTTACATTTGGAGTCTAAAAAATACAAATACAACAAACTAGTGAATATAAGAAAAAAGAAGCAGACTCACAGATGCAGAGAACAAACTAGTTGTTACTGGTGAGGAGAGGCAAGCCAGGAGGTGCCATAAAGGAGTAGGTGATTAAGAGAAACAAACTGGTAGGTATAAAATAAGCTCCCAGGATATATTATACAACATAGGGAACAGAGCAAACATTTTATAGTAACTATAAATGGAGTATTTAAAGAGATGGGAATATCAGACCATCTTACCTGTCTCCTGAGAAACCTGTATGAGGCTCAAGAAGCAATAGTCAGAACCCTGTACAGAATAGGATTGAGAAAGGAGTACGATAAGGCTGTTTGTTATGACCCTCTTTATTTAACTTATATGCTGAGCACATCATGAGACATAAGAAATGCCAGGCTGGATGAGTTACAAGCTGGAATCAAGATTGGTGGGAGAAACATCAACCTCAGATATGTGGATGATACCACGCTAATGCAGAAAGTGAAGAGGAACTAAAGAACCTCTTGATGAAGGTGAAGGAGGAGAGTGAAAAAGCCAGCTTAAAACTAAATATTAAAAAAACTAAGATCGTGGCATCCGGCCCCTTCACTTCATGGCAAACCCAAAGGGAAAATGTGGAAGCAGTGACAGATTTCCTCTTCTTGGGCTCTGAAATCACTGTAGATGGTGACTACAGCCACAAGATAAGAACAACTGCTTCTTGGCAGGAAAGCTATGACAAACCTAGAAAGTGTGTTGAGAAGCAAAGACATCACTTTGCCAATGTAGGTCCGTACAGTCAAGGTTATAGTTTTCCCAGTGGTCACGTAAGGTTGTGAGAGCTGGACCGTAAAGAAGGCAGAGTGCCAAAGAATTGATGCCCTTGAACTGTGGGCTGGAGAAGACTTTTGAGAGTCCCCTGGACAGCAAGATCAAACCAGTCAATCTTAGATGAAATCAACCCTGAATACTCACTGGAAGGATTGATTTTGAAGCTGAAGCTCCAATATTTTGGTCACCTGATGCAGAGAGCTGACTCACTGGAAAAGACCCTGATGCTGGGAAAGACTGAGGGCAGAAGGAGAAGAGGGCATCAGAGGATAAGATGGTTGGGTGGCATCACTGATGCAACGGACATGTACTTGGGCAAACTTTGGGAGATGGTGAGGGACAGGGAGGCCTTGCATGCTGCTGCCCATGGGGTTGTGAAGAGTCAGACTAAGTGACTTAACAACAATAAATAACAACAACAACAACAATAAATAGAGTAGAGGCTTTAAAAATTATGAATCACTATATTGTACCCATGTAACTTATACAATATTGTACATCAGTTGTACTTCAATTAAAAAATACTTAAGTGGAATACTTACAGCCAGTGAAAAGAAAGCTATGTCCAGTCTGCTAGTCACTAGCCACTTGTGGCTATTTCAGTTTTGTTGCTGTTGCTCAGTCACTAAGTGATGTCTGGCTCTTTGTGACCCCACGGGCTGCAGCGCACTAGGCTTCCCTGTCCTCCACTTTCTTTATTTAGAGTGTGCTCAAACTCATGTCCATCGAGCCGGTGATGCCATCCAACCATCTCATCCTCTGTTGTCCCCTTCTCCTCCTGCCCTCAATCTTTCCCAGCATCAGGGTCTTTTCCAATGAGTCAGTTCTTCGCATCAGGTGGCCAGAGTATTGGAGTTTCAGCTTCAGCATCAGTCCTTCCAATGAACACCCAGGAGTGATCTCCTTTAGGATGGATTGGTTGGATCTCCTTGCAGTCCAAGGGACTCTCAAGAGTCTTCTCCAACACCACAGTTAAAAGCCTCAGTTCTTCTGTGCTCAGCTTCCTTTATAGTCTACTTGGATTCAAATTATGAGTTCATGCTTTCTGGCAATGTATCTGTAGGGAGGTACTCTGTGCCTTGGTGTATTCACTTGCTATGGCTGCCACAACAAAGTATCACACACCGGGTGGCTTAGAAACCAGAAATTCATTTCCTCATAGTTCTGGGGGCTAGAAGCCCAGGATCAAGGTGTGGGCAGAGTTGGTTCCTCCCGATGCTCTCTCATCACCTCACGCACAGTTGTCCCCTTCCCACGTCTTCATATGGTCTTCCTTCTGTGTCTATGTCCTAATCTCCTCCTCTTATAGGAACACCAGTCACGTCGGGTTAGGACTCACCCTAAAGACTTGATTTTACCTTATCCACTCTTCAAACTTCCTATCTCCAAATAATACCCCACATTCTGAGGGTCTAGGGGTTAAGACTTCAACGCTTGAATTTGCAGGGACACCATTCAGCTCATAACACTTGATCTCTTCATCTGTAAAATAGGATGACAATAAAGAACATCTATTTTGTAGAACCACTGTACACGTTCTATTACTAAGTAATTCCTGAACACACAGAAGTCCCTAAAACAATGCCTGGCACATAAGAGACACATAGCAGTGTTGCGTGTCACTTTCCTTGTAGATTACATTGAAGTGCATGCCACTGGAGTTTCTCAGTAACAGCTTCTGTGCTACGTGTAAAGAGGGAGAGCTTTAGCTGTGCTGGGGAGATTGCTTTGTGATGGAGGAATGGACTCGAATCATCAACTAAGCTTTTCTTGATTGTGCAAGGTACAGGGCTGGGCTAGGAGATGAATACAACCTCTAAGTCTACACATTGTCACAGGCTGATGAAGGGAGCAAAGCCTTCCAGAAGTGCCTGCTACACAGCAGGTGTGGGGAAACTTGATAAATATCTATGTGCCCAGCACATGAAATGGTGTCCAACACCACTGACTGCTTCACTTCAAGCTCTAAAATAGGCAGGCACTAGGCTTCACCGGGCTTACCAGGTGGCACTAGTGGTATAGGAGATGTAAGAGATGTGAGTTCAATCCCTGGGTTGGAAAGATCCCTTGGAGGAGGGCATGGCAACCCACTCACGTATTTTTGCCTGGAGAATGCCATGGATATAGGAGACCGGCAGACTGCAGTCCATAGAGCTGCAGAGTTGAACACGACTGAAGTGACTTAGCACGCACATACACAGGCTTCACTATTGTATCTTCAGTACCTTGAACAGTGGGTTTAATTTGTGAGTAAAAGGGGACCCATTACTACCCCTATTAGCCCGAGCATGTTGTTTCACCTCTTGATGCCTCAGTTTGCTCATCTGTGAAATAAGGATAATAAGATACTGACCTCCTAGAGTTGCTTTGTGGCAACTGAGATATTATAAGAGCTGTGCTTATAATGGTGAGTCTGGCACATGCTATGTACCCGAGGAATGTTAGCTATCATAATTTACAATTCTGGGATGTTGGTTTTTGTATTTGAAACCAGGAAATCCTCAGGAGGAGGCAACTTTCCTTACCTATTCTCAAGCCAAATCCTGCCCTCGCCTGCTTCCATAACAGACACAAACACGGCCAGGATGGAGAATTCGGAAAGGTGGGCCCAGCCTATGTTCTTTCTCGATTCATAGCTTCCTCATGGAGGCCCTATTCCTCTGCTAGCATATTTTCAACACACCCACCTCTCACCATAAATAGAACTTTTTGGCTGTACAAGAAAATTGAAAGATTTTTTTTTTTTGTCATTTTGCTTTTGCAAATTTTTGGCCATGAGTAATTTATTTAATTTACGGTTGGCTATGATTTCTCACCAATCTTGGTGCCTACTTGGGAGATCTTGTGCAGTGAGAAAACTCCAACCTACAGACTGTTATCAGATGTAATGAAATTTTTATGACTACTAAATTCAACAGTTAATGAAGTTGACATAATGGTGCATTTTACATTTAATTTAGTATTTACTGATTTCAGTGTTGTGGTTTTCTTCTTTGTATCATGGAGCTAATAACACTTTCAGGCCTGAAACTTTTTGCAGGACCCTGAAAACTGCAGAGGCGTGATGCCTACAGCAGATTATGCCTAAAGGGTCAAACTGCCCAGAGGGGGACCCCGTGCTTAGAGAGACTGCAGGCAGGCTTCTTAAGTGACAAACCTTCAGAACAGGATCGAGTGGAGGGTGCAGCTATTTGTCAGGTGAATGGCCCTCCCCCGGATGTTTTTTCCCAACTGAACCTGACTTCAGAGGATCCAACCCTGGGAAATTCCCTGGTGGACCAGTGCTTTGGATCCTGGGCTTTCACTACCAGAGCTCAGGTTCCATCTATGGTTGGGAAACTAATATCCCCACAAGTTGCATGGCCAAAAAAGAAAAACAAACAAAACACAGAGTAGCTAGCCCTTTCCAAGACTTTGTAAAGGACACTGGAGGGTTCTAGAAGCAAAGCTGTGACTCAGGGGCTCCTCTCTCCTGGCAGTACCATCAGCAATCCCTGCCTACCACTTCCCTGGGTGTTTCATTCCTTATTATTGCCTCCAACTCTTGCCCATTTGTGAGGAGATTGGTAACAGCTTGGACGGTGGCAGCAGACATAAGTTGAATTTGAATTCTTGCTCTGCTACTTACTGAAGGGTGGCTTTGCACACGCTCAACTTCTCTGGCATTTCATCATCTGCAAATGGATGGAAACACTTTGAAGGGGGAGAGATTCAAAGAGGGACATCCATGAATGTTCTCAGCACAGTGCCTGGCACATGGTTGCAACCTCCATAAAATATACTTTGCTAAGTTGTGTTTGACTCTTTGTGACCCCATCGGTTGCAGCATGCCAGACTCCTCTGTCCTCCACTATCTCCCAGAATTTGCTCAAATCATGTCCACTGAATTTGATGCTATCTAACCATCTCATCCTCTGTCATCCTGCCTTTAATCTTTCCCAGCATCAGGGTCTTTTCCAGTGAGTTTGCTCTTCACATCAGGTGGCCAAAGGATTGGGGTTTCAGCTTCAGCAACAGTCCTCCAATGAATATTCAAGGTTGATTTCCTTTAGGACTGACTGCTTTGATCTCCTTGCAGTCCAAGGGACTCTCAATAGTCTTTTCAGCACCACAATTCAAAGCATCAATTCTTCAATGCTCAACCTTCTTTTTGGACCAACTCACCTCATTAAGAGGTTTTTTAGTTCCTCTTCATTTTCTGCCATTGGAGTGATATCATCTATTATTGTTGTTATTAGCTATTAATATAAAAATGGCAGCCAATGAGATCGCCATTTAAAGCGAGGGGAGGAAGGCCATAGTTGGTGGAGCAAAAGAAAATATCTCGTCAGCAGTGGCCCATAAGATGACAACAGAGTCAGCAAACAATTGGCCTCTCACTTCTGCTTTGGCCTTCCTGCTAGACTCCTGTCCTGACAGGAGCCCTAAGAATCCCTGGCGAGGCTCTGTATGGGCTCCTTCCCAACGAGAAGCTTGGGGTTCTGCCCTGCCTCCCTTAACTTCCAGGCCTGGACACTGACCGGTATGCATTCATTTAAGATTGATACTAGTTTACTGCTGAGATGATTTGAGGCAGTGTTCCGATTAAAAAGTAAAAATCACAGCATCAAAGAATAAAACGAGGACTGACTCCATCTAAAGAAAGCAGAAAAGAGTTGCTGCTTTCAGATTCCTGAACTGGTCAGAATGCATGGAGGTAACAAGGTAATAAAACTGGTATCCCTATTTGTCAGCTAAAGCAAAAATGGAAACACATCGGAAGGCAGAGTTTTTATTTTCTGACAGCAGAAAATACACATCTTCATCTGCAGAGACAAAGTGTTTCCTGGAAATAACCCCAAGCATGAATTTATCATGAGTCCTTGTATAAAGGACACTGAGTGACATAGTGGGCGATATATTCAATTCTGTTTTCATAAAGACAGAAATGCCATTAAGTTGGTCAGTTTCTCACATCAGGGTTCTCTGAAGACAGAGAGCATAACATTAAATCATAAGTCAGAGAAGGCATTGCTTTAAGGAATTCACATAATGGAGTCTAGGAGAGATACCTTTGGGTCCATTCCATAAACATTACTGAGCACCTACTCATCCATCCATCCATCCATCCATCCATCCATCCAAGATCTACTGAACGCCCACCATGTACCAAGCACTCTGAAGGGCATTGGTAAAGATTGCTTGTAAGAGCTGATGCCTGGAGTGAGTTTTGAAGGACAAATAGGAGAATGCCAGACATAGAAGGCAGAGGGAACAGGGTGCATAAAGGCCTAGAGGGAAAGGAGAGAGAAAGTGTCGCTCATTTCAGGACTGCAAGGGCCTCAGAATGACTGGAGCGAGTGTGGTGGGTGCAGAGCAGGGAGACAGGAGGCACAGGATGAGGGCAGGCAGGGGCAGGTAGGGAAGGTCTGGCAGAGAGCTTGGGTTTCACTCTGCAGGCCCTGGAGAAACATCCGGGGAAGGCAGGAAAGCTGTGAAATCAGGTTAGTGTTTTAAAAGATAACCAATGGAAAAGAGGAAGGTATGTTGAGTGGGACAAGAGAGGAGTTGGAGGCACCTGTTAGGAGGCTGCTCTAAGAAATCTGGAAGAGAGGAAGTGGGGGCCTGGCTAGGACCTGGGAGACTTTACGGAGGCAGAATGTAGATGGCTTGGGAGCTGTCTGGACGTGGGGCCTGAGTGAGAGGGGAGTCCAGCGTGATCCCCCGGGGTGTCTGGCTCAGGAACTAGGTGGATGTCGAAGCCGGGAGCGAGCAGAGCGGCAGGGTGTGGGATGGGGTTAGAAGTGGGTGAGTTTGGTTGTGAGCAGGCTGAGGCAGAGCCTCCTGTAGAGACCAGACACTACATGGGCACTAAGACTCAGGAGATCTCCAGGAGAAGATTTCTGCCAAAGGGAGCTCCTACTCCACTGCTGCTACTGCTGCTGCTAAGTTGCTCAGTCGTGCCCGACTCTGTGCGACCCCATGGACTGCAGCCCACCAGGCTCCTCCGCCCATGGCATTTTCCAGGCAAGAACACTGGAGTGGGGTGCCATCGCCTTCACTGCTGCTGCTGCTAAGTCGCTTCAGTCATGCCTGACTCTGTGCGACCCCATAGACGGCAGCCCACCAGGCTCCCCCGTCCCTGGGATTCTCCAGGCAAGAACACTGGAGTGGGTTGCCATTTCCTTCTCCAATGCATGAAAGTGAAAAATGAAAGTGAAGTCACGAAAGTGAAAAATGAAAGTGAAGTCGTTCAGTCGTTCCCGACTCTTAGCGACCCCATGGACTGCAGCCCGCCAGGCTCCTCCGCCCATGGGATTTTCTAGGCAAGAGTACTAGAGTGGGGTGCCGTTGCCTTCACTAGGGTGTGGCAAATGAGAAAGTCATCAAGCACAGAGAGACTGGGGGGTTGCAGGACAAGGTCTCCTCCCACCCTCTCCCTAACACCCTGGATGGCTGTGAGCATGCGGATTCTTCACACGACACGTCTTCCTCCCCACAACTGCCCACACTGCTTTCTTTCTGGAAAGTGCCACTTCTCACCCTCTCCCCAGGCTGAGCTAGAAGCCCTTCTCTTTTCTATAACATCCTGCAGTTCTCCCAGAGTCATTATACTTTACTGTTTAACTCTTTTCTTAATAAACTATCCATCCCTTGAGGGCAAGGACCACTGGTGATGTCTTGTCCTTCTTTATTTTTGTTTCCTCTGCACCTAGCCCTGGGGCCTGGCATGCAGATGAACGTCTGTGGCTGGCACAAATAAAGGGATGAGTGAGGAGTAAGCAAATGATTGCATATGATACTACAGCAAAAACACGGTGGAGTGCATGAGGTTGTTGCTAGCTGCTGTAATACACTGCAAGATTTTGGTAGCTTTTTGCTGTTCAAGGTCATTTCCTAACTAACAGTCCAATTCAGATGTCCCGAACTGGTGGGTGACTTTCCTCTACATGGTGGTTTGAGATCCAGGTTTCTCCCACCTCATGGTTCTGCCATCCCCTAGGTACCTCCAGATGCCCTGTGTCCAGCCATCAAATGGAGGAATAAGGGTTGGACAATTTTATGGGAGAAGCCTCGAAGTGACACACACACACAACTTGTGCTAAAATTCTTTGGACTAGAACCTTGTCTTATGACTGCACTCAACTGCAAAGGGGACTAGAAAGTGTTGTCCTGGCTGGGCAGCCACTTTTCAGTGATAATTCAGCACTACTGACAGTTTTGGCCAGATAATCCTTTGGGGTGGAGGGAAGCATTCCTGGGTAGTGGACGTTTAGCATCATCTCTAACCCCTAGAGGCCATCATCTCTACCCTCTAGCATTCTCCAGTGGGGACAACCAAAAATGTCTGCAGACACTGTCCAGTGACCCCTGAGGGCCAAATCACCCTGGTGAGTGGAGAACCATTGCTCTATATCATGGAACGGGAGGCATTCAGTTGTGATGTTCTGCTAGCTGGCCATGCAGCAAGGGTCTTCTAAGTAAGCAGAGGGTGTGTGTGTGTTGGTGGGGGTGGGTGCTAGTTAGGAGAAGCTACCTGAAGGAGGTGACACTTGAGCTGAGGGACTGGGAATCATCTACTCTGCACAGTGAGACAAGGAATGGTATTGCAGTCAGGAAGCAGCTTGAGTGAAAGTCTGGGGGCTATGATAAGGTAGCTGATGGGAGGGACTTCAGGTAGAGAGGAGAGCCTAGCATAGCTCCTCTCCTGTGGATTATGGCCTCTGACAAGCAGAGGGAACTTGGACTTCTTTTGCCACTAACTCAAGTTCTGTCCGTTTCTTCGTTTCACTGTGGATTTTCTGCGAGAAATGCCAAAATTTGATGGCCCCAGCACTTGCTAGAATGGCCCAGACCATGAGCCCTTTTCACACTTCCCTCCTAGTTGCAAGGGGTCCACAGCCTCCCCCAAGTTTGTTCTGGGCTCTTTCTTCCTGAACCCTGTCACCTCTCCTTGGGAAGCTGTCATCTCTATGGTGACAGCTTTACTCTTGGGAAATACTAGCTTCTGTGTGAGTGTGCTACTCACTGAAAAATTCCGACCCTCCACTCAGACCCCAAACATTTCCTCTGAGCTGGTCTTGGCTCTGCAGCCCATCTCTGCCATCCTGCCTCCCCCTCAGCCTCTGTTTCTGCCTTCATTACTACGACATCCATTCGCCTGCTCGTTTTCTGTCTTTTGGCTTTAGAAGGGTCTTTTATCCTCTTCTTAGGTCAGAATGAAACTTGCAGGGCATCAAGGGTGCAGCCCCTATACTTGAGTCAGGCTGAGTTCTCCAGAGCACCGGGCCTTGTTTTCTTTCTGAAACAAACTCTGATCTTATCTGGGAACGAGACTTATCTTGACAAGTCACCACACACATTGGGCTTTTTTTTGTGCTACCTGATGTTGTGGAGAGACCCTGACCCATGGCTGCCTCTGGCTCCTGGAGAGACTGGAAGGGGTGGGCAGGAGCCAGCCCTGGGAGCTGGGCTGAGTCACATTCTCTTAGGCTAGAAGGAGTTAGCTCTCGGACCCCACCTCTTATCATCTCTTGGACCCCTGCCTCTCCCTTGGACTGCAAATATTCCCAGGGTCCCCATCTTTGGTCTTCAGAGGCATCCACCTTTGCAGACTCCTTCTTGATAAAGCAGTCCATGCAACCTAATGGGCCTCTCTTTAAATATATTTTCTGACTGTTTTGCATTCCTTTTCTCTGTTTCCTCCACCTGAAAAGTCCTCCCCTCCTGTGATGTGCTGAACTGTGTCCCTTCCTATGTCGAAACTGTAACCCCCAGGACCTCAGAATGTGACTCTATTTGGAGACAGGGCTTTAAAGAGGTAATTAAGTTAAAACTAAATCTATAAGGCGGGGCCTAACCCAGTATGACTGCTGTCCTTGTAAGAAGAAGAAATTTGGACATAGACTTGTACAGAGGGCTTCCCAGCTGGCTTCCTTGAGGCTTCCCAGGTGGTGCTAGTGGTAAAGAATCTGCCTGCCAATGCAGGAGACATAAGAAATGTGGGTTCTATCCCTAGGTCGCGAAGATCCCCTGGAAGAGGGCATGGCAACCCCCTTCAGTATTCTTGCCTGGAGACTCCCACGGAGGAGCCTTGCAGGCACCAGTTCAAGGAGTCGCACAGAGTCAGACACGACTGAAGCAACTTAGCACGCACACACATGTGCAGTGGGAAGACAATATGAAGATGCAGAGGAAAGACAGCCCTCTACGAGTTGAGGAGAGAGGACTCAGAAGAAGCCAACCTTGTCAACACCTTGATCTCTGACTTCTAGCCTCCAGAACTTGGAGACAATACGTTTCTGTTGTTTCGGCCACACTGTGTGCAGCACTTTATGATGGCAGCAGCCCCAGCAAACGAATTCTCCTTGTGCTTCCCCCTGCCTAAGACAGAACTCCAGTCTCCTCACCATCCCCTGCGACACTCTGCAGGATCTGGTTCTGGCTTCATCCTCCCCTCATCTCTGTGAATAACAGGTGTCCCTGCTCTTCACGTTAACCCAGACCCAGCCCCCTTCCCCGGTTCCCCTCCCTGTTCAGGGCCTTGCCCTTCCATTTCCCAACTCTTTGCATGGCTATTTTGCCTAATTTCCAAACCCATCTTGAAGGTCACCACCTCAGAGAGGCCTTCCCAGACCATCTCTCCTATTAAGGTATACCCTGCCTATTCTTTTTCACAGCAACTATGACCTTTTTAAAAATAGCATCTTTAATTAGTAACTTTGTATATAATTGTTTATTTATCACCTGTCTTCATCAAGCCCAGGACAGTTTACTCCGGTGTGTACAGCACACTGTCTGGCATGGACTGACACGCAATTAATATCTGTTGAGGAAATCAATCTTTACCTTGTCCAGGTCTCTATCCAGGCCTCGGGGTTCAGCCCAAATCCTACTTCCCTCCTTAAATTAGCCTTATGATCCCTTAAGTCCAAGAAAAGCTTATTGTCTTGATGTGCCTTTGTTACTATCTGTAACCAGGAACGTGACTTTTCCATCCTGGCAATCAACACTGCCCGCACTGTATGGACTGGTGGGGGGTTTCCATCTCTGCCCCACATCTTCCCAGGCAGGACCACACACTGTGCATCTCTGCATTGCCCATAGTACAGGCTGGCACAGGGCCCAGAGCTCAGGAGGCCTCAGGAAATGTGTGTGGAGGCAGATAGATCAGAGAGAGGGAGGGATGGCAGAGGAAGTCGGTAGCTGGGCGGGTGTCAGGGATTAAAAGGGTGCTCCTGCCCCCAGCGAGGAGGATGACAAATGTCCCGTTGCCAAGCAGGCTTCTGGGGTAAACATCAGCTGTGGGTTGCAGCAGAGTTCTGGGGCTGAAAAGCGGGTGGGGGAAGCCTACTGGCCTGGAGCCCCAGAATTGTAGAACAGCCCAGACTCTCTCCTGACCAGCTGCGGGATGCCGGGTGGATTCTACCACCCCTTATTTTTTTTTTGGAAGCGGACTCCTCCCGCAGGGGAGGAGAAGGCCCAAGTTTTGGAACCAGGGCTCCCCCCCTTCCCCACCCCACGGAAGAGCCCACCAGCAGCACCCCCACTTAGGGCCCAGCCAGTCCCTCCCTTCTCTCCAGCGCTGGCGCAGGCTGGAAGGCCAAAGCTTGGCTGGTTGAGTTGAGCCCTCTCTTTGGGGGGCTGGGCCTGGACAATGGGAAGCGAGAAGCCCCCCCGCCCCGCCGCTCCCGGGACATAAAGCAGGCCTTTCACAGTGGAGTTCGGTCGGTTCTTGGCACCCAGCGAGGCGGCGTCGGGAGGGGCGAGAAAGCCAGCGCGTTTAGGGGGTGGGGAAGGGGCCCGGCGATTCTGAGGACGCTCACCGGACCTGGGCCCTTGGGGCTGGCTCCCCAGCTGCGGGATGAGCTCATACTGGAAGCCGGAACGACGCGGGGTGGAGGAGGGAGCCGAGCATCGAGGGAGCTGGGAGGTCGTGGCTCTGGGGAGCAAGTTTTGCGTGGGGGACAAGGGCCAGCATCCACTCCTCCGGCCCTGCCGGCCGCTTTCCCCACTCGGCTCGTCAGCCCCGAAGCCCTCTCCACGTTCTTTCCCGGGGAATTCCCACCGACCGCGGCCCACGGACCCCCGGGCTCGCAGATGCTAGAGCTCAGGCTAGCCACCCCCTAGAGCTAGCGCAGCCTCTCCCGGGGCCCTCGGGCAAAGCAGGTGGGTGCCCGGCAGCTGGCGCCTTTTCACCTGGCCCGCCCGCGGGGGCCTCCTCCGCAGGCTCTGCCCTTCCTGGTCCCCCGCCCCCACCCCCCACTCCCAAGCCACCAGCGTCTGTTCCCTTTCGCTGAGAGTTTGGCGTAGACAGCAAAGGAGCCATCGTGACTGACGGAGGAGCCTCGGAGAGACGAGAGGGAGACGGCGACGGAGTGGGGGTGGGGGATGGGGTGGGGACCGGCGCTGAGCCCTTGGGGCCTGGCGGCCGCGGCGGCGGAGAGGACATGGGGAGGGGCTCACGCCATTGGGAGAAACTCGTCTGGTCTGGGGCCAAGGCTGGGAGGGGGAGGGTAAGAACGAGAAGAAGCCGGGTCCTGTTATTTAATTTGAGGATAAATTGTACAAGTAACTCTTGCACCGTCTTTCTACCAAGCTCACCTGCAACCCCCCACCCCCACCCCACTCCCACCCCGGCAGACAAACTCAGTCTTCCCTCCAGCCAGAGATTTTTGCCTTAGGGTAGGGGAAGGACCGTAGGGAGCCGAAGCCGCGGGTTCGCCCACCCCCGCCCCCGCCCCATCCGCCCCCCAATTCTTAATCCTGGGTCTATGTACACACACCCTTCTCCTGGGATGGGGTAGCAGGCTGCTGCCAATGGGGCTAAGCATCGCCCCCCGCCCCAGATTTCAAGTTCAAAGCCGCCACCCAAGATCAGCTCGTAAGAGCTGTGACTTGGGGAACTGCATCCTTCTTTGGTTACCTTTTCCCAGACAGTATTCTAATTTCCAAACGTGAAAGAGGCGTGTGTGTGTGTGTGTGTGTGTGTGTGTATGTGTGTGCGCGCGCGCGCGCTCGCGCCAGTGTGTGAGTGCCTGTATGTCAGTATCACCGTGTGTGTGCGCGCGTGTGTGTATGGGGGGGTGTATTAACGGGTGATCTTATAAATGGAGACGAAAGAACTGAACTTAAAAGAAACTGGTCAATTGTAAAACAAACAGGAATAAACAACCCTTTAGATGTAATTTGTGGCTTGTCTGGAGGTGGAGGTGGCGCTGAAGAGGAACACCCACCCCCCAATATTTTCTTCTTTCCTGCGCCTCCACCCCCAGCATTTGGAGCGGCGGAGAAGCGGCTCCGGAGTGATTAATCCGGGGATAATTCACCCCCACCTCCCCGCCCCCCGGCGCGAACCCCGCGAAGCGGGATTGGAGCGAGTCATTTCCGAGAGCGCAGCGCGCCTCTCCCCGGCCGGGCGGACACTTGGTTCATTCCAGCCGCAGAAGCTCAGGGCTCCCTCGTACCGGGATTTTTTCCGAGCAGAAAAAAAAAGCTCCAGAGCTCTCCTGACCTCCTTTCTCCTCGGCGGCGAGCGGAGCCTCTCCCTAGGCGCTGCCGGCCGCGCCATGCCGCGCTCGCGGGGACTAGAGCTGGGGCGCTGCGGCTGCCCCGCGGGGAGGGCTCGCGCCGAAGCCGAGATTTCGGCGCTCGTGCCGGGCGCCGGGAGCCGCTGGGGCCGCCAGCCGCCGCCGCCGCTGACGCCGCCGCCTCTGCTGCTGCTGCTGGGCTGGGGGCTGCTCAGCGCCTCGGCCGCCGCGGGTAAGTCCGGCCACGCACCCCACCCGAGCCCTGAGCCCACCCCTCCCCGACCCGGTCCCTGTCCCTTCTTCCGCCCTCTCCTTAACCTCCCGCCCCCCTCAACGCCCACCCTCCTGCTCAGCCTCGCCTCGGTCGCCCCCCGTTCACCCGCATCCTCAGCGGTCCTCCGGGCTACCCTCACCCTCCCTGCTATCCCCAAGCCCAGCCGCAACTTGACCGGATCCGGCCGGTGTGGGGGGCCTTGGGAGACACACATCCCCGCCCGGCGTTGCGGGGCACCCGGACCGTGGCTTCAGTTTCTTCAGCCTCCCAGCCCCCAAGGCGCCAGGCTTTTCCCCGATAAACTTTCCTGGAGCCCTCCCCGCCTCCCAATCCTGGTTGGCACACCCGTCCTGGGGGGCTGGAGAGGAACGGCGCGCCCCCTCCCCATTCGCGCGTCTGCAGGGTCTGCCCTTCCCTGCCCCCTCCATTTTCTCGCCACGGAAGCCCGCGCCCCCGCCGAAGCCGCCCGGAGACTGCGGCCGCCTCCCCCCTTCCCCAAGTGTCCCCCTTCCTCGGCGCTCAGGTGGGCGGGGGTCCCGAGCTCGCCGAGCCGGAGGACTCAGGTGGGGGCTAGAGGGTGCTGAGAGACGGGCCAGCGGGGGCGGGGGCTGTGCCCGGGGGCGGGGGAGGGAGTGTCGCCGCCAGGCTCCGCGCCGCCACCTTCCCCGCGGTTCCCATTCCGCGCCAAAGTGCCCTTTCCCGCGCCCTGCTGCAGCCCAGTGCCGGGGCTGCGGCAGCGGCGGCGCGGGCGGCGGGACCTGCTCCTGGCGACCGAGTCGGGGAGGGGGACCGACCTGGCGGGCGCGGCGAGTCCCGGAACTTCGCCGATATCTGGCTGAGGCTTGCGGACCAGGAAGGCAAGCGGACCTTCGAGAGAACCCAGTTCCCAGTGGGGATCACTAGTCTCAACTAATGCCACCCCACTTTTCCCCCTGCTCCCCTCTGAGGCTCAGCTCTAGCCACAGCCTAGAAAGTTCTGCGTCCCCGGGTGGGGACGGGTCCAACCGGCGATGCCTGGGGCCGCATTTTCATTTAGCCCGGAGGCTGACACCCACAGTGTGTGTGTGTGTGTGGGGGGGGAACCCGTAACACCTGCTGCCCAGGCTTTGACTGAGGGCCCCTACGGCCTGGAGCCGTGTTGGTTTTCTATTTATTTATTTTTTAAACCACCGATTGAACCTTTGAAAGCTTGGCTTCGGCCATCCGAACCTCTAGATTCTTCTCCCTTTTTGGAAAGTGCGACCCTTCCCCGGGGAGCTCGCTGGTCCACGCTGGGCCCCAGCATTTGGTGAGCCGGTCCCCGCAGACCGTGTCGCCAGCTCCTTAGCACGGAATGATAGGGTTGCTGGTGAGGAAGGGCGCCCGGAGCCAGCCCTAGCTCTCCCATCCCTACTTAACCGGACTTTGTCAGTTTCTCCGAAGAGTCATAGCCGCCGACACCCAGAGAGGGGCGCCCGCGGCGCGCGCGCCTAGGAGCTCAGCCCTCGTGCACACCCACACCCACTGGGTGGCTGCGCGGTTCACAACGACGCCGCTGGTCACCCAGACTTGCCACATGAGCGGTGGGGCTATGGCTGGGCTGCTCCCTGGCTGTCAGGCCTCTCAGAAGTGTGACCAGGTGCAGCCTCGGCTCTGGCTTGGCAGACCTGAGATGACCCTTCATACGATCCAGCTGTTTTTCCAGCTAGATTTGTCCCTGCCCTTTGGGCATGCCATGCCCCCAGGGAAAGAAAAAGGCCAACTCGCCGGAGCTTGCACTCTTGGGCTGTGCTGGAGAACTGTTGGCGTGCAGCTCTTGGGTCGCCAGAGAAGTTGGGGGTGGGGGTGTTGAGTGGCTTGAGGGAGGGGATACTTTGCTCTCTGGCCTGCCTGCTCTGGCTTCCCCTGCTTCCAAATGCATTTCTTTTTAAACCCTTCCCGCATTTAGACGTGCTGCTGGCTTTGCGAGCAGCAGAGATTTGGAAACGGACTCGGTGACAAATGATGGCAGGATTTGGCACATTAGAGGGAAGCACATTTATTTTGTGTTCTCTTCACACTGTTGACTTTAAAAGACGCTCAGGACTGGGCTGTCTCCCTTCCTTGGCCCAGTGATGACTGGATAAAATGAGTATGGGATTTGAAAGGGGGAACCTCCTTATCTGCCGTTAACTTGGACCCTGACCCTTTCAGCTGTGCCCCCACACTTAGCCCACCCCCAGCCTCCCTAGAGACCCTCCAACCCTTGTCCTCTCTCTCCCTATAATAGATCAGTCTCTCTCCTGACTTTTGTTTCCCCTGAACAATTTAACTGAAAACAGGCCAACCTGGCTTCTGGGTCCTGTTGACCTTTCAGCTCCCATCCCATCTTTCTGATTTACAAGTCAACTCTCTTAGAATCGGTCTTGAGCTCACTTTCTGTGCCACTGTTCACTCCCCGCTGTCTGGCTTCTGTCCCCAGGACTGGATTTCTCTAGGAAAGATCACCGCCAACCACCCTAATTGCCAAACCCATCAACTTTTCCTTTCTCTTCCTTTACCTCTCTGTGACTGTGAACTCTGGATTACTCCTTTGAAAATTTCCCTTCCTTGGGCTTCTGGGACACCGTGTTTGGCTGGTTTTCCTCCTACCTCTTGGCTGTTCCTTCCCAGTTTCTAATAGTAGCACTTATGCCCCTCCTGAAAATCTGGCTTCCTGCGGTGTTCCATTTCTTATGCTTTTCCTCATTTCCTCTCACTCCTCCCTGGGTGAGCTCATCCAGGCCCATTTCTTCCTCTGCCACACTCTGAAGCTTCCAGACAGATTTGCCCTGCCAAGATGCTTCTCCCAATATATGTCTGTTGGCTTCCGAGCCCACGGAAGCTCTGAATCTAGACAGCCTGCATATCCGGCTGACTCTTGGACATCTTCACCTGGATGTTTCTCTTCCAAAGGAAACTCACTAGCTCTGCACCCAACCTCCAGTATCCCCCATGGAGGCTGCTGGTACCTGTAGCCTCCCAGTTACCCAGCCAGGAACCTTAGGATCATCCTCAAATCCATCCTTATCCATCACTTTCTGTCAGTTTCATTTCTCTCAATTGTTCTCAAACCCAGCTACTTTTCTCTGGATTAAGCAGCTCTGAGCACTGAAAAGGCTGTTATGCTTCCCATTTCCTTAATAAGTAATTTAAAATAAAGGCAATGTTAAACCGTAAATATGAGACATGCCTACAAAGTTCTGATTTTTCCCGTGCTAACTACTTCATTGCTTTGAAAGAAATCAAACATCGTTATTTAAAAAAAAAAGAAGAATTTTCCCTGCTTTGCCGCTTAAAAACTGGAGCGCTGGCCATCCCCATAGAATCATATATACAAAGTAGTTATTCATCTGCCTCTTGTGTGGAACTGTGAGCTCCCTGAGGGCAGGGTCAGTGCTTTATTTCTCCTGGCATCCCCAGCACCCAGCTCAGGACCTGGCATAGAACTGGTGCTCGATAGATGGTTGTTAAATTGGCTGATGATTTTTAAAAATATTTCTTTTGTGGACAGTTTTCTAGGGTCTGCTAAGGCTAAATCAAGAGTTTTAGGGATCAAAGAAGCCAGCTGGTTTGCAGAGGTGATGGGATGACAAAGGCCTGTTCTGCAGTTGCTTTCCCTCCAGAACCAATGTCAGAGATTGATAAGATGGCTCCTTAGGTTCTAGAACCAACACAAGGACATGCCCTGAGCATACACCCTGCCCACCCCGCCCAGGAAAGGCAGTGATGTATAGGTTTGAAATTCCATTTGTGATTAAGCTGTGAGTTTATGGTTTTAAAAAATAAGCTGACCATAGCAGAGAGAGTTGACCGTATCTTGGGCTGGTGATAGTGTCATTTTGTTCAAGGTGAGCATTGTTTAAGGAGATGTGGAACGGCATTAGAGAACTGGATTGCCAGAGCTTGGACACTGCAAGGTTTGGGTGTGTCTAGAAGAGTCCAGCAGGTGGCTTCAGAGACATCATCTTGCCTCAGGCATCTCACCTGCCTCTGTTTTATCATCGTTGTCATACCGTCAGGATTAAGGGATGCTGAGGGCTCAGCAGAGCCACCTGTTCCTTGCTGGAGAAGTAGCTGATCTTCAGACCTCCCCAAGGTTCAGGCTGCCCACCTGCAAAAGGGCCAAGTTATCACTGCATTTTGGAAGGGATTAGAAAAACCAGAGATGAAACAGACTCAGCACATACATATCCATTGTGCCCATGGAGTGGAAGATGGGCCTGGAACAAGAACACCGAGGACAAAAGACTCTGCTAGGAAGTCTGTATTCTCCTCCGCTCACCCTGCTCAGAAAACTGTCTGGGTACCCAGGGGAGTGACGCTAACAGCCAGGGTCTGCTGAGTCCTGATGGCAACCCAAGCACTTGCGTGTATTAACTCGACCCTCACAGCAACCCAGTGAGGCTGGCAATATCATTCTCCCTCTATTATCCATGAAGAAATAGGTTCAGAGAGGACACATAACTTACGCACATAATCAGTCAACCAGGGATTGAACACAGGTCTGCCTGATCCAGAATCCTTCACTGGCAACCACGCTGTTATCTGGGGTCTAAGGAGAAATGCTACAGCCCGGGAAGCCTTCCACACAGGTGGCCTGTCTCTGTCCTGCCTTTCCTTCTGGGCTTGTGCATCAGTGATGCTCTGCTGCTTTGGCACTTGAGGCCCGGATCCCAAACTTCCAGCCTCTCAAGCAGCTGTGGTCCA
The DNA here is from genome assembly GCF_014754425.2 of Oryx dammah. Lineage (NCBI taxonomy): Eukaryota > Metazoa > Chordata > Mammalia > Artiodactyla > Bovidae > Oryx > Oryx dammah. The sequence goes on from NW_024070212.1 coordinate 109,428,813, forward strand.
TCCATCTCCCTCACAGCTCCTTGGGGATGACTGCAAAGTCATCCTTGATTTGCTTCTAGTCCCAGAGTTCAGTTCCTTTCAATTGAACTCTGCTGTGAGCTCTCACAACTCCCCAGGTTGTAAACCCTTCGTATAGTAAAACTCATCAGGACATATTGGAATTTCCTGTTTAATGAGACAGTGTCCGCCTTTATTCCCTAAGGCTCTGTGAACACACAGCACAGAGCAGACACTCAGTCAACACTTGTTGAAAGGATCAGAGGCAGGCTTTCTAGAGCCCAAGTTTCTCTCTTTCTCTCTGACTGCACTCTTGGACTTTTCCAAGGCAAGGGGCTTGGAGGAGTGGGAAGCATTGAAGGTGTATCCCTGTGTGGGAGACAGCGCTAGGTCCTTCTGCATATTACTAATAATAACTCTCTTTTACTGAGTGCTGGCTAAGTGCTTTACAGACATTACTATTCAATTCTCACAACAATTTAGGTGCTATAACATCACGTTTGAAGAGGCTGAGAGTCTCAGCCTCAGAAATTAAGCAATTTGGCCAAGGTTATAGAGCAGATAGGAGAGGAAGCAAGACTGAACCTCAGAGCCACCTTGACTCTAGGACTCATTCTTTTAATTCATGGAAAGATCTGTCACAGTGCGGGACCTGTGGTTAGCACTCAGTGTTTTATATGTTAGATGCTGCCACTTCTGCTGCTGCTGCTACTACTGTCTTTTGGCTTTCTGCAGCAGCCTCTTAGAATTGTGAGAAACAGGTCTGATTCTGTACCACTCTAAGATGCCATTAGATGCATCAGCAAGAGTCTTTCTTCTTGTTCCTCCCACTGAAAGCATGCTCATTAGAACCTGGCCTTCTCGTCCATCCATCAGCCCAGGTCATCATATCTCTTCCTGTGCCGTCTTGTGCTTAGTCGCTCAGTGGTGTCTGACTCTTTGCCACCCCTAGAGGGCTGAAAAGGGAAGGCTCTCTAGCGCCTCCTAGAGGTTGGAGAGCATCACTGACATTGCCTTCCTTTGGTTTCCCTCTTCGTGGTGTGCGCGCTGTCTCGCTTCACTCCTATCCAACTCTTTGTGACCCTATGGACTATAGCCCATCAGGCTCCTGTGTCCATGGGGATTCTCCAGTCAACAGGACTGAAGTGGGTCGCCAGGCTCTCCTCCAGGGCATCTTCCCACCCAGGAATGAACCCATGTCTCTTAATATCTCCAGCATTGGCAGGCGGTTTCTTTACAACTGTGGAAAATTCTGAAAGAGATGTGAATACCAGACCACCTAACCTGCCTCTTGAGAAATCTGTATGCAGGTCAGGAAGCAACAGTTAGAACTGGACATGGAACAACAGACTGGTTCCAAATAGGAAAAGGAGTACGTCAAGGCTGTATATTGTCACCCTGCTTATTTAACTTCTATGCAGAGTACATCATGAGAAACGCTGGACTGGAAGAAGCACAGGCTGGAATCAAGATTGCCGGGAGAAATATCAATAACCTCAGATATGCAGATGACTTATGGCAGAAAGTGAAGAGGAGCTAAAAAGCCTCTTGATGAAAGTGAAAGAGGAGAGTGAAAAAGTTGGCTTAAAGCTCAACATTCAGACAACGAAGATCATGGCATCTGGTCCCATCACTTCATGGGAAATAGATGGGGAAACAGTAGAAACAGTGGCAGACTTTATTTTGGGGGGCTCCAAAATCACTGCAGATGGTGACTGCAGCCATGAAATTAAAAGACGCTTACTCCTTGGGAGAAAAGTTATGACCAACCTAGATAGTATATTCAAAAGCAGAGACATTACTTTGCCGACTAAGGTCCGTCTAGTCAAGGCTATGGTTTTTCCTGTGGTCATGTATGGATGTGAGAGTTGGACTATGAAGAAAGCTGAGCGCTGAAGAATTGATGCTTTTGAACTGTGGTGTTGGAGAAGACTCTTGAGGGTCCCTTGGACTGCGAGGAGATCCAACCAGTCCATTCTGAAGGAGATCAACCGTGGGATTTCTTTGGAAGGAATGACGTTGAAGCTGAAGCTCCAGTACTTTGTCCACCTCATGCAAAGAGTTGACTCATTGGAAAAGACTCTGATGCTGGGAGAGATTGGGGGCAGGAGGAGAAGGGGACGACCGAGGATGAGATGGCTGGATGGCATCACGGACTCGATGGATGTGAGTCTGAGTGAACTCCAGGAGATGGTGATGGACACGGAGGCCTGGCGTGCTGCGATTCATGGGGTCACAAAGAGTCGGACACGACTGAGCGACTGAACTGAACTGAACTGAGTGCCTCCTGGGATATGGCTTCCCAGTCTCTCTTCTCTACCTGCTACAGAGATTTTCCATGACAACAGGGGAACATCTGGGTGAACCTGCAAATGCAGGGTTATCTCAGAGTTTTCCGCCTTACAGAGACACTGTCTCAAGATTCAGTGGCTTTGAATAGAATTTGGCTTCCCCTTGGGCCCACAGAAAGCAAACGGTAGGCTCTACAGTGTGGGGAATTCTCAACTAGAAAATGAAGGTGTGTTTTTTAAAGCTCTTCCCTAGTTCTTGTAAGTTAAAGGAAACATGAAGCTCATACTTACTTCCTTTCTGGGCTCGGGAGCTCAACTCCCCTTTCATACCCCACCTTTAAAGATGAGATACTTTTTTTTTTTGCCTGTACAAATTCAAGACATAATAAGAATTACATATTGTTTTTAGAGCATGCTTTTGATTCCCTGTCGATAGAGTAGGCATTTTGGAAGTTTGAAAAAAATAAGGATAAGATTCTATATATTTTTCCCCTTCTCTATCCCAATATACACTTAACTTTTAGATCTCCGGGGTCCTTTGGCTTTTCTCATGTAGTTTCATGTGACATGAAGAATGGTCATACCCTGTGTACGTTAAGAAATGAGAACTTTGGCCAAGCGGGAGATGGGAGGGGAGTAGATGGAATGGAATATCATGGGGGTGGGACTGAAGAAACAGGAAGATTTGAGATGGACTGAGGTGAAGTAGGAAGGAGTGAGTTGTGGTAGGATCAAGAGTAAACTGGGATGTGTTGGGATGGGATAGAGCGAAAGAATTGGGATGGACTGGGATGGGTGGTGGAATGAAACAGAATAAGACTGAGTAAAATATGATGGTTTGAAGTGGGATTGAGTGGGTGAGATATAGGGTGTTCAGGAAATTGACTGGGGTAGGATAGAGTGAAGTGGGAAAGATTGACTCAGAAGGGACTAGGATGGGATGGGGTAAGACGGACGGTGGGGTTGGCTTGGGGTGTAGTGAGACAATCAGAATGTGGTAGAGTGGAGTGACTGTTGTGGTGGGATGCAGTGAGATGGGGGAGTTAGGATGTACCAGAGTGGCTTGGACGGGGTGAGTTGGAAGGAAGGACTGAGAGATGTGACGGGAGCATATAGCCAGTTGAGTGGGCATTGTGAGGAAATGGGAGACTAAGGAGGGGACCAGAAACAACCTGACCTGCCTCCCATTATTGTAGCTTCTTCCTCTTCCTTCCCATGTGCCTGAACCCTGAAATTCTAGCAGATAGAAAGTCCCCCTTAGCTCTTGGTTCCACCTCGGTGTACATCCTAAAAGGGTGCTGACCCCACTGCCTACTATTAGGGGGTCAATCTTAAGGGAGAAAGTGGGGGTCCTGCGTAGCCACCACCATGAACTCTAATAGAGAAATGTGCTAGCACATGGTAGGGGTCCCAGTACAGCTCACGTCAAACCCAGCACCAGAGAAAGGTACTGTGCTCACCACAGAGCTGGTGGGGTGGCTATACCCACAGAAAGCAAAATTCTGGGTGCCGTAAGGGGTCACCTCTCTGATGTCCTCTTTTGGGAGGCCCCCCGCTCCGGAAACTGCCTTTCATTTTCTCCCTATTTGTTACTTATTGTTGGAAATTTTTTAAACTGAATTGATCTCTTACGGGATGTCAATTTTATCCTTGAAAATTGTTATAAGGAACTCTTATGATGCTAAAAATAATGTATGTATAGTTAAATTACTGACAGCACCAGAAACTTATTTGAGAACCTTCTGTGTGGTCTGGAGCAGAAAATAAGGGTTCATATTACGGCACAAATAGCCTTGCTCCCTGCCCATGTCTCATTTATACTCAATTAAGTGCAATTATAATCTAGAAACCTCAAAAAATTATATGTCCATCTTCTTGGCTTTCAAATAGGAAATAGAATAAGGTCCATTATTAAGTAGCTACATCTATTTATTGATTGAAAGAAAGCAAGTGTGACAGTTGTAACTTGAAAGAGAGAAAGCAGAGACTTTGAAAGTTAGACCATTTGAGATACAAGTGAATTATCAGAGGATGTGCAGGCATTTTGTGTGGAGTGATTGATGGTGCTTTCTGAGATGAGCTAGTGTGCTAGAGTCGACTCAGGGCCCAGGAGGTTTGTATGTGAGTTGCTGCCTGACTCTCCTTTCCAGCTGGAGTCTTACCCCCTCTTGGCCCTCAGTGCTCCTCCACTGCCGTGTCAGGGGTGAGAGCCCAGGGTGGAGGGAGGCGCAGAGATTGGCTGAGGGTGGTGATGGTGTGTGGGCTCTGGCGCGTTGTGCGCCTGCGTGCTCAGTCGTGTCCGGCTCCTTGTGACCCCATGGGCTGTAGCCCGCCAGGCTCCTCTGTCCAGGAAATTCTCCAGGCAAGAATACTGGAGTGGGTTGCCATTTCTGCCTCCAGGGGATCTTCCTGACCCAGGGATGGAACCCGGGTCCTCTGCATCTCCTGCATTGGCAGGCAGATTTATGTATTTTTTTTAACCATTGAGCCACCTGGGAATCATTACTCAGCAACAAAAAGGAGGTGAAACTTTAATGATTTATTTTC